>NC_133655.1:99301442-99578200 GCF_009905375.1 Apium graveolens | reverse complement strand
TTCTCATAAAAAAAATTCCTCTGCTAAAATGCGTTAACCAGCACTACAGTTTTCATATTTCTGGTATAATAATTAGTAAAAACATTTCTTTTCTAATATGTTGTCCTCTGCAGATATTGGAGCGTATGTAAGATTAGTGTGCGGAACAGCATTTATAATTGGATGTATAGTATACAAATTAAGGAGAAGACATTTATCTGTATATGACAACATAGAAGACTTCCTCCAACGTCAAAACAATTTCATGCCCATTAGGTACAGTTATTCCCAACTTAAAAATCCACCAACGGGTTTAAAGATAAACTCGGTGAAGGAGGCTTTGGTACTGTACACAAAGGAAAACTTCGAAGTGGCCTCATTGTAGCTGTTAAGTATTAAGCAACTACAAGGCTAGCGGGCAAGATTTCATTAATGAAGTTGGTACCATTGGTAGGATTCATCATATTAACATTGTGAGACTTGTTGGCTTTTGTGTTGAGGGTCCAAAACGTGCCCTCGTTTATGAGTTCATGCCTAATGGTTCTCTTGATAAATACATTTTCGTTGATGGAGATGAAAGTGAAGCCGGGAGAACAACATTTGTGAGTTGTGAAAAGATGTACGAGATTTCATGCAAAGTGGCCCGTGGCATTGAGTATTTACATCGAGGTTTGTGACATGCAAATCTTACATTTTGACATCAAGCCTCATAATATTCTCCTCGATGAGAACTTCAATCCAAAATTTCTGATTTTGGCCTGCGAAACTACATGCTACTGATGATAGTATTGTGACTATGACTGCAGCAAGGGGAACACTGGGTTACATGGCTCCAGAATTATTTTACAAAATATTGGAGGTTTTCTATGAAGGCAGATGTTTATAGTTTTGGAATGTTGTTAATGGAAATGGCTGGTAAAAGGAAAAATATAAATCCGTTGAAGGATGAAATTAGCCAAATTTACTTCCCTTCATGGATTTATGACCAAATTAGCAAAGGTAAAGAGATTGAAATTGAAGATGCTACTGAAAATGAGAAGATGTTGGTTAAGAAGATGATTATTGTAGCAATGTGGTGTATACAAATGAAGCCAGCTGAGCGACCTTCAATGCACGAAGTTATTGGAATGCTTGAAGGGGATCTCGAACTTTTGGTGATGCCCCCAAAACCTTTAATTTGCCCAGAAGACATCGACTGAGGATGCAGAACTTAGTCTAACGTCTTCAAACTGATAACGTGTGGGTATGATTCTAAATATAATCACAAGAGAGTGATTAGCCTATTTGATCACTTGATTTGTCATACTGCGTATTATTTGTCTGAAGCTTGTAATGCAAACCAGCAATCACTTATATTCATAAGGTCCTATGGCCAAAACTCAGTTCGTTTCAGAGATGCTAGTAAACTAGATATATATATCGAATAGTGCAAACATTATGATCATTGTGTCCAACATTTATGGACCGAGGAAGCTACAGCTAGTACATGATCAGAGCTAAGCAAGAAAATTTTCAAATGTCAAAAAAAAGAAGATAGATCGTGCAAAGACGTATCTCACATTGACATATAAACTTTGAGTATAGAAATATTTTGGCAAAGCCTATGCAACTTGTTAAAGTTGATCATAAGGTAAGATAAATGAAGAGCATAAGCATACCACTTGAATGTGGATTTCAAACTCCGGCTACACAGAGTACAATATAACTCTTAAACTTAATTTCCGGAAGACGTGATAATATTATGGTTGGCGTGGTTAATATTGAGTTATCAATATCATTCATCACAACTTGGGTGTCATCCTCCCTGTTGCCCAGAATTAATAAAACATCTTTCTCCCAACTACACAATGTGGCTTACGGAGTAGACCTTCCATTTAAAAACTTTTCTTGCCTAACGTGTCCTGCCCCTCGATCGCGATACTGTCACAAAGGAAAGTGCCAATGGTTCCTCCAAAGTTGGTAAGCATTTCACATTCCTTCCTTACACGATCTCTTTTGTTTTTACCAATTTCATCAACCAACTATAAACATTATACACAGTTATTATGATATTCTAATTTTATACCTAGTAAAATGATATTTTTTAGATGGGGAGAAAAATATTATCCCGGCCAGAAGGTTTGTTTATTCTGTGTTTCAAAATATTTAAAATTATATTTTTATTTTTAAGTAATTGAATACATGGTTTATTTGGGAATTCAAATCTTCCGTTTTAGGTATTATTCATGCTAACTTAAATCCGTGCGATGCAAGGGTTCCTATTAATATTTAAAGTTTTATTTATCCAGTCATATTCTAATTTTTAAAATAATTTTGTATATATATGATAATTATAAATTTATAATGAAAATAATAGTATAACTTTAGGAATAAGTAAACTACTAATTTAACAATTTAGTAGTTTAACACATATATAACTGATAAGAAAAGAAATAACAACAATACATGGCCAGCTCATAGGAAGGACAGCTCATATTATTCTGTTAGTTTTGTCAAAGTTGTATGGCTGAGTTTTCTTTTGTCTTCATGTGTAAACCTTGCTACTTAAGACTGGCCATAGAGATCTGTCTCTCTCAATGCAGTTATAACAATTTCCTTTGCTCATTCTCTCGATTCTCTTTATCTGCATTATTGATTCATGATTATATCTATCATGAGGTAGCTATAGCTATCACTTTATTTTGCTCTTTATGGTATCAGAGCCTTTTTTCATAAAATCATATATGTTTTCTTTTTATTCTGAGCATCAAGACTCAACCTTCCAGGTCTACTTTTATTACAACATTTATACTCATTCCAGATCTACTTTTATAAATCATTATGTCTACATCTCGGATCACATACCAAGATATGTTGAATCCTCTGTTTCTGCACTCTTCTGATGGGGCTACTTCAATCCAGGTTGACAAATTACAAGGAAGCTCGGATTATAGAGCTTGGAAAAGATCTCTTGAAATCGGTCTTACCTCAAAACGAAACTTGGGTTTGTAAAAGGAACTGTGGAAAAGTCTGTTGATGATGCTGCAAAAGCTGAAATGTGGGACACCTGTGATAACATGGTAATTTCTTGGCTCACCTCTAATGTCTCTACTGCTATTAGACAGTCCATTATTTACATGACTACATCTAGAGAAATATGGCTTAATCTGGAACAACGTTTCTCTATATCTAATGGGTCTAGAAAATATAAGTTGAGTAAGGAGTTGTATGATATTAAGCAAAATGATATGTCTATTAATAATTATTATACTGCCCTGAGAACTGTATGGGAGGAACTGGACTCCTTGAATGCCTTAGCAACTATTGTTGCCTACAACTGAGATTAAAAAATTATTGTCTGAGATTGAGTTGCAGAAAGAGGAATCTAAATTGTTTCAATTCTTAAACGGTCTGAATGAGATTTACTCTGCACAAAGGAGTCATTATTGCTGAATAATCCCCTTCCAAGCGTCGAAAATGCCACAACTATTCTGCAGCAAGAAAGCACATAGAGACATTCTAAAGCCGTCAAAAGCGGCTGATCATGACATTCTAGCTATGTACAACAAAGGCATCTTCAACTCCAAAGATTTATCAGTGCACTGCTTGTGGAGGAAAGGGGCACACTCAAGACAGGTGTTGGTCCAATATAGGATATCCTAGGTGGCATCCCAAATACAGAGGCCCCAACCCTGTCAGCAATCAATTCAGACCTTCAATTTCTAATACACAAAGCAACAGAGCTAAGTGGTCAGGAAATCAGAAACCACAACAGTTCAAGTCTGCAAACGTGGCTCAATCTGCAAATTCTTCAACTACTGATATGACACTGTTTACACCTGAACAACTTGCACAACTGATGCAAATGTCTGGATTTCAAGGGACACCAGATAATGAGGATCAATTGGAGACACGTTTTCTGGGATGATGACTTGTCAAAATGCAAGTGTTGCAGCTGGAGATTGGATAATTGACTCTGGAGCTTCCGATCATATGACACCGCATTTAATCAACCTTGATTCTCTGGTAGCTGTGACAACTGCTCCCCTTATCAACCTCCCAACTAGAGCTACAGCTAAAATAACTCACACCGGTAACACTTCTTTTCCCAATGGTCTCTATTTGACAAATGTGCTCTGCGTTCCTTTCTTTAAACATAACTGTTGTCTGTCCAAAAGCTTATTAAACATTCCAACTGTGAAGTCAAATTTCTCCCCACACATTGCTTAATTATTGATAATCTCACTCAAAATATCAAAGCTATGGGTGAAGCCAAACAAGGTTTGTATTACTTGGTCAATACTACTGATCCTCACTCTTGGTTGTCTAAACATAATTTGTCATCTGTCAGTTGTTTGAATTCTGCTGTTAATTCTAACCGTGACGTGCCTGTAAGTGTCTGGCACCATAGACTAGGTCATACACCTATTGCTAAACTGAAACTAATACCTGAAATATCCACCATAAACAGCCATAGCCAACATGTTTGACCTGTCCTATGGCGAAATTAGTGAACCTTCCCTTTACCCTCAGTGACTTTTATGCCTCTGAAAACTTTGAACTTATACACATTGATACTTGGGGCCCCTATAAAAGTCCCCACTCAAGGTCATCACAAGTATTTTTTGACCATAGTAGATGATCACAGCCGCCACACTTGGATCTCTCTGCTGCTTCATAAATCTGATGCTTTTTCTGTCTTCAAAGCCTTCTATAACTATGCCCAAACACAATTGGCCAAACAAATAAAGATTGTTCGTTCAGATAATGCAATGGAATTTTACTGATTCTCAGTTTGTTCAGTTTTTTCATGACAATGGTATAATACATCAGATATCATGCTCTCACAAACCACAACAAAATGCTAGGGTGGAACGCAAACACCGTCATATCTTAAAAATTGCAAGAGCTATTCGGTTTCATGCTCACTTACCTGTGTCTCTTTGGGGTGACTGTGTACAAGCTGTAGTGCACATCATCAATCGTCTACCTACCCCGGTTCTGAATAATTCAACATCTTATTATGTGTTGCACAAAGAACAAACCTCATACTTTCATTTAAAAGTCATTGGATGCTTGGCCTTTGCTCATAATCCATCATTCACCACAGACAAACTATCACCAAAAGTTGTCCCTTGCCTTTTTCTTAGTTACCCCCCTTCCAAAAAGGGTACAAACTTTTAAATCTCCTCAATCAGACAACTTTCACTTCAAGGGATGTCACGTTTCATGAATCCATCTTCCCATATTATCCAGACTCTTTGACCAACTATATGAAGCCATTACCAGTATCTGAAACTGTACTTCAACCACCAGTTGTGTTTGATGAAATGGACCCTTACATGCATCACTGATGATCCATCTTCTGATCCTGATACAACCTCAGACACCTCACCTTTAAACACAACATCACCTGAAGACATACCACCACTAAGAAGATCTACCAGAACTCGACAGAATCCAGCTTGGTTTCAGCAATATCAAGTCAGTGCTTCTATTAATCACTTAACTCAGATTCCTCAAGTATCAAATCTGGCCTTCACGACTACTCAACCTCAATTTCAGTGTCTATTGTCTTCTCTTACCTCAACAAATGACCCTATTTATTTCAAAGATGCTGTCACAGATCAGGGATGGGTAGAGGCCATGAATGCTGAACTTCAGGCATTGGAGTCAAATCATACATGGACTATCACAACTCTACCACCTCATAGGAAAGCCATATGGTGCAAATGGTTGTATAAAACAAAATTTCAAGCAGATGGTACTGTTGAAAGAAAAAGCAAGACTTGTAATTCTGGGATGCAATCAGACCTATGGTGAAGACTTTGCTGAGACCTATGCTCCTGTGGCTAAACTCACCACGATTCGGACCTTGCTAGCAGTTGCTGCCCTCGCACACTGGGAAACAGTTCATATGGACGTTACAAACGCATTCTTGTATGGTGAATTACATGAAATTGTTTTCATGAAACTACCACAGGGCTACTCTCATCCTGGCTGCAGAATTCAGGTGAATCAGACCCTGATCAAAACTGATCACACCCTTGTGTGTCAACTGCATAAATCTCTTTATGGCCTACGTCAGGCTCCAAGGCAATGGTTCTTCAAGCTTTCTGTTACACTTATTGATCTTCACTATGTTCAGTCCAAGTCTGATGCTAGCTTGTTTCTGAAAAAATCTGCTTCAAACATAACAGTGGTGCTGGCATACGTAGATGACCTTCTGATTTGTGAGAATGACAGCTCTCAGATAAGTCACCTCAAACAAATGTTGTCTAATAAGTTTCACATGAAAGACTTAGGACCTGTAAAATACTTTCTGGGTCTTGAAATTGACAGGTCAGCAAGTGGTTTTTTATATCTCAACAGAAATACACCAAGATTTACTTGAGGATTATGGCATGTCGAAGGCAAATCATTGAACTTACCTATGGATTCACATCTCAAGCTGACACATGACAAAGGAGATCTACTTCCAAACCCAGTCATCTATCAAAGACTCTTGGGTAAATTAATTTACCTCACGGTCACAAAACCAGACATAGCCTTCTCTGTGCAGTTACTGACCCAGTTCATGCATTCTCCAACAACAGTTCACTATCAGACTACAAAGAAACTGCTGAGATACTTGGTTGGTACTGCAAGTCAAGGCATCTTACTAGCTGCATGAGGAGCTGCACAGCTAACTGCCTATTGCGACAGTGATTGGGCCAGTTGTCCTCTGACAAGGCGTTCCACATCTGGCTACTGCATCTTCTTTGGCTCGTCTCCCATCTCTTGGAAATCAAAAAAAAAACACAGTGGTGGCAAGAAGCTCAGCAGAAGCAGAGTATAGATCAATGGCACTTACTACGTGTGAAGTCACATGGCTTACAGCCCTTCTAAAAGACCTTGGCATTCACAATCTACCACCTGTTGTTTTAAACTGTGACAACCAGGCAGCCATTGCCATTGCTGCAAACCCAGTTCTTCATGAAAAACCAAGCATGTTGACATAGATTGTCACTATGTCAGGGATCAATTAAAAGCTGTCAACATCTCCACTACAAAGGTCTCGTCTACTCAACAGGTTGCAGACATCTTCACCAAAATTCTTCCTGTTAAGCTTCATCAGGCTCATGTTCGCAAGCTGACCAATTCAGTTCCCTCTTGTCAGCTTGAGGGGGAGTGATAAGAAAAGAAATAACAATAATACATGGCCAGCTCATAGAAAGGACAACTCACATTATTCAGTTTATTTTGTCTTAGTTGTATGGCTGAGTTTTCTTTTTGTCTTCATGTGTAAACCTTGCTACTTAAGACTGGCCATAGAGATCTGTCTCTCTCAATGCAGTTATAACAATTTCCTTTGCTCATTCTCTCGATTCTCTTTATCTGCATTATTGATTCATGATTATGTCTATCATGAGGTAGTTATAGCTATCACTTTATTTTGCTCTTCAATAACAGTATTTATTTATTTTCTAATAATAGCATATTTTAATAATAGATACGTTGTGGTCGTAGTTTAGCAGGATAAGTAAACTATATCTAGTGGTTTAACAATATAGTAGTTTGACGGATATATAACATTATTTATTTATTTTCTTTAATAATCAAAATTAGGAAATAACCGTTGAACCAAATTATATCATTCCGATTATTAATATAATAAGTATAGATTTTATTAGCTAAGGTAATTCTTATTTTTGAGATTTAAGATTTTTTTCATATACCATCATGTACTAATATATAGACACGAATTTCTTAATTTTGACTTTCTATAAAATAAATGATACACAAATATATTCGAGGATTGGATCTATTTTACAATTTTGACACGAAGATAGGCAAGTACATCTAATCAAAGTAAACATAATCATTACACACAATATGACCGATTGCCCGGCCTATTCTCCCACCATTTACCTATTTTATTTTTGTTTATTTCATTTGATTAACAGTTTATATTATTTTTTTATAAAAAAAATTATTGTAGGTAACCCATCCTTCGGGTGCGTATTGGGTAAAATCTACGGACTCACGCAATAAACTATGTGAATCAAGGTAAACCGCGGGCTCACGCAAGAGCCTGCAAATCATGTGAATCAAGGTAAACCGCATTTAAAGCGACAGATTCTGGCTCAAGAGGCATAATCATTAATTCTCCTCCCATGGGATTCGAATCTATGACCAAGAGGATAATTTTCCTCTCTTTAACCAACTGAGCCAACCTTTGAGTTAAAGTTAATTTCTTAAAAAAAAATTAAATATAACTTTTTTTGTTGTAAGACCGCAAAAAAACTGAATATGACAATTTAACAAAGTTATTTAATAAAAAATACAAAATAACTTGTATAATTGCTTTTAATAGGAACTTGCATTACTATATATCATAATTTCAATTTTTAAAATAATTTAATTTTAGTATTTTTACCCGATACCAAATAAATATTATACTTCTTATTTTTTCTTAATCACATAAAATTATAGCTTATAAATAATATCATGTTGCATATAAAAAGGCTAAATAAAAAACATATATCACATGTAAATAATCTTTCTTGGTGTGAGGTAAAAATGATAGTTAAATATTTATCTTCAAAAAACATTATTTTACAAAAACATGAGGCAACCCATGTCAACTTTATTTTAAAACTATGATTTTTTATATTTTTTATTATAATCGCAAACTTGCAAGTTATTTTGTATTATTTTACAAGTAAAAAGTATTTTTTACAATTTTATGTGTAGTACTTTTAAATTGTAACAAATAAATTAGGTTTGCAAAATGTTTAAAAATTAATTTTAATCACACAAAAATTATAAACAATAATATAAACGATTAAGCAAGTTAAAGAAAAATTAAAAATAAATAAAATGGTTAGAAAGATGATATCACTGCACTACCATGAATATTTTGGGCAATGTACAAATTTGAGGTGAAGCGAAAATTTTACACTAAGAGTAGAGAGGGATGGCAAAATAATCTGATCCGACGGATATCCGACCCGAAATTCGAAATTTTGGATTTATCGAACCCGATTTTTTTGATATGGGTTTAATTTTTAAACCCGAAATTTTTTTGATTTGGATTTGGATATTAGGTATACCGATCCGAAACCCGATCCGAAATCCAAAACTCTATTTGAACCCGATCTGAATCCGAAATCCGAAAAAACCGAATTATTATATATATATAATATTAGAATTTTATATATTACACATTATAATATTATATATGTATATATGTATTATATTTCATATAATAAACATTATACATATTATTATATAATTTTAGAATATATATATTTTTATATTTATATTAAAAATTACCTAATTATAAAATTTAATGAAATATAATTAATCAATCATTTAAACGGATGATAAGGTTTATAAGGTTAACAAAACATCTTTTAGTGATAAATATAAAAAACTGGATATCAATTGAGTTGATTTTTTAAATATTAGCTATATATATATAATAACACAATTAATGATGAGGTGAAGTGGTTGAAAATGACACGTTAAAACTCTTTCTATGCAAGTCGTGTGTTCGATCTCAAACACATGCAATATTAATAATTATACAAATTTTCAGATTTCGGGTTCGGGTATGAATATCCAATTCAAAAAAAATTCGGGTTTCGGGTATACCCGAATCCGATCCGAAATTCGATGGATCGGGTTCGGGTATTCATTTTCGGGTATTTTTCGGGGTTCGGGTCGGGTTCGGGTATGGATAAAATTTTCGGGTTTGGATATAGATTCTGCAATACCAGATCCGATCTGACCCGATTGCCATCCCTAGTAGAGACATGCTTTAACTCTTTCTTCTTTTTCAAAAAGATATTAATCACATCCTTATGAAAATTAGGGTAAAAATCCAATATAACAACTTTTCATTAAAAATGTCCAATATATCAATGTCGGTAAGACTTTCCAAAATAACTGGTCGAACACACATATCATGAATGTGTGTACCGTAGCGCAGACGCATGAGTTGTTCCCTGTATGATAAGGGTGTGCATTCGGTTATTTGGTTATTAACCGCGGTTAACCGAATAAACGAATTAATAACCGAATTTTTATAATATATAATAATATTTATAAAATTTAAACATGTATGTATATTCTTTACTCTTATTACTTATCGACTCTCGTGACTTGAAGACCTGAACTGAGCCCGCGGCTGACAAACGACGATACATGCATCACCTTACACACAGGCCACAGCACAACATCTCATTCAACAATTTTACTTCATGAGTCATCATCTATTCTTCTCCAAATTTCCTGCAAATTTTGATTTTAACCAGGCATTGGCATGTGACCTTGAATGATGGGCCTGTGAACTTAAAAATTTTAATTCTTGATGTTTGAATTGGCTGACTATTAATTTAAAGTTTATTTTTCTTTTTTGCAATTCTGATTTTCTGGCATTTTTTTATTGAATTCGGTTCTAAAATCCGGTTTTCGGTTATAACCGAATTAATTATTTCGGTTTAAAACCGAATACAATTCGGTTCGGTTTTCAGTAACTGTTTTTTCACTATTTCGGTTTCGGTTAACCCAAAAAAATTCGGTTTCGGTTTCGGTTAACCGAATGCACACTCTGTATCGATGCTTATGTATGCATTGAACGCATTCAGTAGATCCGAGTGTCAGACAGAATTTTACGATACTATATCAAAATCATTCTAAACTATATGATATACATATATCTGTATCAAAAGTTTTACATGATATGAGGTATACGCATCATATGTATTCAAGATCAAGGTTGCGGGCTACAACATCATCACAATATACCAATTTGTTAATGTGTTTGCATTGTTCATTCATACCGATTTATACTACATCATCATAAATATCCCTAAATTTGTTAAAAAAATTATAGGTGAGTTATTTTTACATATTATATATTGTCAAGGTTATAATATTTTATTTTTGTGTTTATGTTTATATGTCATGTGTGTGTGTGTATATGTTGTAGAGTTCCAACGATCTAAGAGAGAGAGAGAGAGTATGAATGCAATATTGTTAGGTCCCAAATTATCGTCAAGGGGGAGGGGTTGAATACGATAATCACTAAATTAAAAATTCTTTCGAATCTTTAGCGGATAAAATATTTGGTGCTCGGTTAGTGGTTTCGAGTTCTTGAGAGGAATAGTATTTGAAACGATAAAAAAAAGGAACACAAGATATTCGGGGAAATATATATTCGTATATAAATCCTCGAGGTGTTGCTATACTCCGGTAAATAAATTAATTGGCTACAATCTAAGAATAATAAAGTTCCTAGCTACTACACAGATTTACAAATGAAATCCTATACAATAATCTAGCTTTTATTTGTACTAGGATTTAATTACCGGGTAACGATTATAATGCCCCTAAGAATATACAAGAGTTAAATCGGGCATTATAACGTTACTCCGGTGAGAAGTTAAACGGATATTCAAGTAGCTTGAACTCCTCTGTAATCTCCGCTTCTTGTTTTATCAGCTCTCTTTTTGTTGGAGAAGAAGATAAACAGTCCTGATTTAAATCTGCTGCAAAGTGTAGACTTTATACACAATAAAATTGTGTGGCTGATGATTGATTACTTATGTGGCGACCAAACATTACTGTGGCGACAAGGAGATAGAAGGTCTGTGGCGACAGGCTGTGTGGCGACAAGGGGAGAGTGCATGAGGGGGAGTAACTTCCCTGTGGCGACAGCTTCCTTTACAACATGTACCAAGTACATGTTCATGTACTTGTCAAACAAAAACTATGTACACGTTTGATACCTTTTTCTTTTATTTGTTTTTTTTTGCTTTTTCTTTTTCCTTTTTTTTTTTTTGTTTTTTTTGATTTTTTTCCTTTTTCTTTTCTTTCTTTTCTTTTTATTTTTTTTCTTTTCTTTTCTCTCTTCTTTTTTTGTTTCTTTTCTTTTTAAGTTTAAATTGTAATTAATTAATTTATAAAATATTTAAATATAACTTAAATAATAAACTAATTTAGAATAAACTTATTTAAAGTTTATAATATAAATCATTTTAAGTTTATTAAATAAATTATATTAAAGTCCATTAAATAAATTTATTTAATTTATCAATTAAACTTTGAGCTTCGCCAATCCCCTGAGCTGTTGAGCTGTATACCCTGCACACCTCTTCTTGTATTTTAACAGATAAATGTTCAATCCAAGTACGTTCCTCAACTTAACAACCCTTCTATAAATAATACCCAGATTCCTTTCACGAGCTGTTGACGCCTAGTGCAACTAGTCTGGTTCACAGACGACTACCCCGATTCTGGTCTTCGTATTATAGCCTTGATTACATTGTTAAGCTTGTCTCAACTTTATTGCTTCAGACACTGACTGTCAATAAACAACTGTACTTTCACTGGAATCCTTTCTGGTACTTTAGACAACATCTTCATTAACCTCTGTCTATACCATGTCTTCAATTCTTCAGATTCCTATGCTTCGAACACTGTTTATCTTCAATCAATGTCAATACACTGAAATCTTCCGGTAGCATTTGTATACTGAATCTTCAACATTTCTGAAACCCTGAAAGTCTTTAATCTTTGTTCTTCACTGAGGCATGATCATATTAATGAACTTCTTTCAGTGACCTATAGACAGACTTCAGGCTTTCTTCTAATCTTCTGATTCTTCGTATTTGCATTGTCTTCATTCTTCCTGATTTCTTGTGTAGACGTAGTATTATTAACCTGTCTTGTTCTAGTGTTGTTATCGTGTTGAGTTATCACGTAACTGTTCATACAGCTATGCAGTCTCACCAACAATCTCCCCATATTTGATTGTTAAACTTAACAAACAAATTAAATACAGAGGATAACTCAACTAACAACTAGAAAAAAAATAAAGTACCAGGACTTGTAAATATGCTACTGGTTTTCTGGATCAAATACTGCATTTCCAGATTTCTTGAGTAACTGAAATGAAAGATGCTTATTCCTCTAGCACTGAACTGATCTTCAAGTAATTTCATCTTCATTTCCTTGATTCTTCAACTCTCTGCCAGATAATACTTCTCAATCTTGAAGTAATCATCAGCATCTTCTTTTGTACAACCACATTTCCTGTTGAGAAGCGCATATCTCCCTTGCTTCCCCCTATGAGAATCAACTGCTTAAAGGAGATCAACTTCGTTTACCACCTCTCACCGTACAATAGGATCCGCACATAAGAACTAATGGTACTCCTCTTTTGGAAAACAGCTTCTCCTCTTATGAAGAATAGTGATGAACCAATCCACTTCTTCTGATGTTGTGTGATGTACATGTGCTTTACCTTTTCCTCCTCCCTGCTATTTCTCCCCCTTAGTTGAGGAATCCTCCAAACCATTACTTAAGCTTTTATCTCCCCCTTAGAGAAGGAATGTATGCTGTTGTCTGAAGGAGTTCTCGTATGTTGCTTGGTTGGAAAAGAAATAACAAGTCAGAATCTGATCAACCATGTCCCTTTAAATGCTGCAAGAATGACTTCACTGTTGATTATCATGTTCACCAATCTTCCCAACTCCTTATACCATCCCCAATGTGAGATCACCAATTGTTACCAATTTGTTAGGTCCCAATTTGTTTGTAGAAGGGGGGGTTGAATGCAAACAATACTGTTTCGTCGAATAAAATGCGGAATAAAATTGTGAAACAAAATTCAAGTTAAATAAAACTTTTATTAAACTTGAAAGGTGTTACAACTACGGTATCGGTTACAAGGGATTAATCTCAAATCAATTATTACAAATCTAGAATAAATTCGACATGAACTTTTTCTATTTTTGTAATTAAAAGATCAAATGCTAAAAGCGATTTGAGATTAAGTTCTAGGGATTTTAATCCGCTAGATTGATACACAAGAACAAGAGAGTGATTTCTAGTTGATTGGATTTAACTTTACAAGCTAGAAATTGTAAACTTGAATTAGCAGATAAGATGAAATATTTTGGCTGCTTGTTCTCTTTTTGTTCTTGGCTTCTGTTTGATTGCTCTCTGTATTTGTTATATAAATGAATTGGTCTCTGCTTGTTTTTAATCACCACAGCCGAGAATGTTGAACTGGTGTGACAATCCTTTAGAGCTAGTAAGACAATTAAATGAACTAGCAAGACTTTCGGTATGACTATTGATTGTCATACCGATTGTCATAGTAGTACAAATGAAATTGTCTTACTGAATTAATAAGTGATTTTAATCTAAACAATAATTCTATCAAGACAATCAACTGAATTAGCATGACTTTCGGTATGACTATCAATTGTCATACCGATTGTCATACTAGTACAATCAGTTGTCTTTTTAGAATTAAAACAGATTTTAATCAATTAAAATTCTGTAAATCCTTAATATTAATTCTAACTTAATTAATCAATTTAATTCAATTAATCAATAAATTAATCTTTGCAGATATAATTTATTTTCTTAATTAAATTATATGACTTAATTAATTAATAGAGAATTAATACTAACGCTGAGCAGCATCCATTCTTCTGACAATCTTCTGAAAGTCACTGAGACTTATGAATCAATTCCGCCACTTCAATGCTGACACTCGATGTACTGTCTGGTTCATGAGTGACTAACTTCCGTGACGTTTCTTCATGTCTTGACTTTGATATTCTGATTGAATCCTTGTAATAAATTGATACCTTGACGAGATCTCTGTCACTTGATTAATCCACGATCTTGATTTACATCACTGAGGCATGATCAAATTCTTGAACTTCTTCCAGTGAATCTTCAAGTCTGCAGATGAACAATGTTTCTTTGATCTTTGACAGATGTTACTTTGTGAGATCTCTCTGATGATTGATCCACTATTTACTTATTACATTCTTATTTGAGTTGAGTTAAATACTCGAATAAACGAGTAGGCTATGACATATGCCTTTCAATCTCCCCCTATTTGCTTGTTAGACAATAACAACAAATACCTAGAGGATAACTCAACTAACAAATAAGAAAAAGATATAAACAGTAAGGTAAAGTAAATAGCAGAAAAGTTCTGGATTATATTTAACATTTTCCAGATTCCAAATGAAATTTACAAGTGAATACAAGATAGATGTTCCTCTAGCCTGAACATATAACTACATTAGACTATCTTGATTCATAACGCTCTAATCATATTACATTGAGTTTTGAGCTAATTGACTTCAGTTGTCTTCTCTCCTGACTTCACCTTCTTCTAAATCTTGAAGCAATTCCTTGTCAAAGACACGATCCTTTTCTGAAGTGAAGCTTGATGGTCTGACTGGTTGAACTCCAACTGACTTCAGCTTATTCTTGAGTTGATTGTACCTTTTAACATTCTTTTCACAATAAGCTTGAATCAAGTCAGCAGCTTGAGTCTTCAACATGGATGAATATCCAGCAGTTCTCAAATGATGTTCCATCCAGACCAGATGCTTAGCTGAGTAGTTTTTAAGAGATTGTATATCTAGCTGACAGATTTGAAGACAATCAGACTTAAAGAATCTCACCTGATGAGGATTGTTGACCACTTGAGGACTAGCCCTGCTGGCAAACTCTTTAAGCCTTTCCCGAAGAACTTCATTCAATTCTGAGCTTCTTTTGACTTTGTTTAAAAGAACCCAAATCTCTGACAACGAACGATTCTCAAATAGATGAAGTGACACCTTGAATGATCCTTCACTCTGACAATATACAAAAATGCTCATCTCATTTAGGGATCTATCAAAAGCAGCTGTGATCCTTGAGACTTCAGTCTTGATAGCATTCATGTACATGTCATTGTTAGGATTTGAGATTTCCAGCTTGTCAAGAAGATGTAAGAATTGCCTATCATTGTTAGTGCATAGCTGAGGCATATCGAGTACTCTCCTAGCTTCATCCCATTTTTCACCAATCTTTAGTCTGACATCTCTTCTCCTTTCTTGAGCCTTAATGTCATGAAGACGTTGCTTTTGAAGAGTTTCTGTTCTTTGTATGTCTTTCCTCCTGTCAATGATCTGAGAGACCTTCTTGAGTTCAGCTTCTTTTCTTAGCATCTCTGACTGCTCTTTCTGAAATTCTTTCTCAAACCTAGGATCCACTGTATCTTCTTCTTCCCAATCTTCAAAATCACTTTCTTCTTCAGCTTCAAATAACCCATCTTTATCTTCCTGAACTGGTTCAGTGGGAATGTCAAAAATATCGAAGTCATCCTGTTCTCCACTGTAGTAGACATCATCAGCCTTTCCTTTATCTCCAGCAGAAGTATCTTTTTCTTTCCCTTTGGCACTACTCCCTTTCTTCTCCCCCTTAGTTGAGGGATCCTCTACTGACTTTCCTTTGGAACTTCCATCACCTCCAGAGCCTGATCCTCCACCAGACGGTCCTTCAAAATAAGCTCTTTGTTCTTCATTAGGGCAATGAGAATTCTTGATCATGTAATATAGGTGCTTCATCCCTTCATTTAGATGTTCCATGCCCGTCTCTATCTTTAGAAATCTTGAGGAGTCCAGTGAATGATTCATCTCAACGAGGTCTTCAAGAGAAGTCATTCTTGTGTGTAGAGAGCAGAAGTTGGATATGTCATCAGCTGATAAATTTGGAGTGTCCTGAATAGAATTGAGCTTTGGTATTACAGTAGTCTTTAGATCTGAGATGTCATTCCTTATGATTGCAAGCTGATTGTTGACAGAGGTGGAAGAAGAAGACCGTTCAACCACTTGTGCTTTGAATGCTTGAGCTTCAGCTTGGCTTTTAGCAAGTTCTTCTTTTAGGGCAGCAATCTGAGCTAACAGGTTTACAGTATCAGTGTCTGTGTGTGCTCTCACCTGAAGTTCACTCGTGTTTGGTTCACTCATCTCACGTGTATGTGTTTCTCTCAATATAATTGCTCGTGAGGAGTCTTCCAGTTGCTGTTCTTGTGTACCTGCATTAAAAATCACCCTAGCCTCTTCAAGAGAGGTCAGTGGTGGTGCAATGGGAATTCGCGAGTCCCGATCCTCAGTCAATGCTATCAAATCTTTTGGAATAGATGTCTGAATTGCTTCAGGGATAGATTGACCGAGTTGCCCTCCACTTTCTCCAGATAAATCTGCGAGTGGAGAATCCCATAAGGGAGCCAGAGGTGTTGGATCTGGGAGGGGAGAAAATGACTCTATTAAAGATGGCGGAGAGTCAGATTTTCCCTCTGAAGCATGTGACTGCTCTTCTGCCGTAACTATGGCAGGCACTGTAACCGACTCTACGTGCACTCCTCGCTGTGTGTCCTGAGTATGAT
Organism: Apium graveolens; assembly: GCF_009905375.1. Lineage (NCBI taxonomy): Eukaryota > Viridiplantae > Streptophyta > Magnoliopsida > Apiales > Apiaceae > Apium > Apium graveolens. Next base: position 99,561,009 of record NC_133655.1, on the reverse strand, counting down.
CTGGGGAAGTGTATGGTTCCATTGTGAGTAATGGAATTGTGCTTGACTCAGTACAAGATGCCATGGCCCTATGGCGAATTTCAATAGATTCATCCTGTTGAGAGAATGAATCTAGTAACTGTTCATTGGCCATTTCAAAGTCCATGTCCTGTTGGGAGGACAAGGATGGGCTTTCAGATGCCTCAGAATATGTTCTTCTTTTCTTAGGAGGAGGCAGAGCTGAGGGTTCACTCATATTTAACAATGTACTACTTCCTAGTAATCTCCTGGGTAACATTTTAGACAGTGGGGGAGAGGTTGAGATAGAATGAGACGCTGTGTTTGGCTCTATGACCTGGGATTGAAGCTGTGGTTCTACAACTTCATGGTCAGCCCTATCAACCACTGGGGGTTTGTCAACAGAAGTAGGAAGAGAGTGAGAGTGAGGAATTACTACCTGTAATGGAAGAGCCTGGGTGGCTTGAACCACTGGAGGTTGAGGTTGCTGTTCATGGCCGGGAAGATTGAAAATAGGTAAGGGAATATAATTGGCCATGAAAGCAGATACAAGTACTGGAACTTGCATGAATTTGAAGGTTGTGTCTTGGCGAGTGTAAATCTTTTTGCTAACTGGAGGGGGTTCAGTTACAGCAGAGTTAGCAAAAAGGGCTTTGTGTTCAGGTGTGAGTAGATGATCTGCTATAAGCATGAGAAAACGAGCATAGTAACATGATACCCTACGATTTGTAGAATGATCACGTAAAGCAGAAGTTAGACGTCTCAAGAGAATGGGAAAAAGTAGTTTGCCAAAATTGATCCTTTGATTGAAAACAACCGCAAGACCAATATACTGCAGAGTGGAAGTGATGTTATAAAAATTGGATTTTGTGCAGTTGGCAAACACTTTGGAAAGTGTATCGAAGAAAATATACCATTCAAACACCAAATTTGATTTAGAAAGTTTGGTTAAATTGATCACCCCCTGATAGTGAATAGCATTGAAAAAATTTGTGATATCATTTTCAGAGGGTAAATTACAGAAATTGTCAAGTGGAAAATTTAGCGCACGATTGACGACTGTTTCATCAACTATATACTGTGTGTTTGCCACGGTGAATGAAAAAGATTTTGAATCATCGGCCACAGTAGAGGTTGTGCAAATCAGTCTAAGAAGATCGATATTTAAAATTACATTTGATTTAATAGCAGAGCTAACAATCGAATGGTCATTTAAAAATCTAATCCAAGGCTTAAATTTTTCAACATCACATTTTTCCGGATTAAAATAACCAACCTGATTATGCGCGACAATTTGGAAATTGAGAGCCATTTAAAATAATAATAAGACACACGCTTTTCAAAATTTTAAGAATAATATTAAGAAAATTCGAATTAATTAAATTAATTTAATAATTCGAATTAAATTAATTATAATCGAAAAATTTAGACAGAAATGTATCTCGTTAGAATTTTTTAACTCACAAACACAGTTTTAATAAGCCAAAAGACACAAATCAGAAATTAAAATTAAAAATAAAAAGTTCAAAATCAACAACACAAATGGAATTTGAAGGGGCAAACTGATTTTTATAAAATTTTTTTTTTTAATAAAAATTCAACAGCACCTTTGTATATATATACTTGTATGTATATATCACAAAGTGATGAAATAGTAAGCTGAGTAAAAACTCGAGCAAGGAAATACTCAGATTGATGGTTTGGTTCGAAGAGAGAGAAGAGAGAAAATTAAGAGATAAAAACTGTTAGATTTTTTGAAATGAACTGAACTGATGAAATGGTTTAAAAACAATACACCAGACGCCTTTATATAACAGCTGGTATGACAATCCGGGATTGTCATACCGATTGTCATACCAGGCAAAAGAAGGAAAAGAAATACAATAGAATAAGTATTAAAATTATAACTGGTATGACAATCTGATAGTCATACCGATTGTCATACCAGGCAAAATAAAATAAAATAGATATATATAATGTTTATAACTGGCAAGACAATCAATAGTCATACCGATTGTCTTGTCAGTATAAAACTATACTGAAAAACACTGAAATGACAATTATGTTTGCAAATGACTTTCAGCAAGACAATTTCAATTGTCTTGCCGATTGTCATTCTGGAAATAAAAGGATTTCACACAGAATTAATATGAAAATAAGTATATATATATATAAGTACTGAAATGATTTTCAGCAAGACAATTCAATTGTCTTGCCGATTGTCATTGCAGTAGAAAACAAAATAAAATAAAAGGAACAGACTTCTATTTATGTACTGAAACTATATTACAAAATAGTAAAACTGAAATAAACACTTAAAATTTTTACAGAAACAAAGACAATATATCAGAATTTATTATTTTTATTCCAAAAATAGATTTCTCTTGAATTTTAGCAAATAAAATTCATAGAAAAATATTTTAGAGGAAATACAATATTCTGAGATATTTTAAATTAACAAGAAGGGAAAATAACAATAGATAAGATAATATATATTACATAGAAATAAGCAAGAAATATGATAAAATGATAAAATAAATTTGCAAATGAATTTTTCATTTATGAAAAATTCATTTGTAAATTCATTCAAGAACAGATCCCAGATATTAACTAAATTAATCACTAAAACTATTCAACATGCCCAATTTACCAACTAATCCGGTAAATGTGGATTCGTCAAGTGGTTTAGTGAAAATATCTGCTATTTGTTCTTCTGTTGGAACAAAAAATAGTTCAACAGTACCATTCATGACGTGCTCTCTAATAAAATGATACCTGATGTCAATGTGCTTTGTCTTCGAGTGCTGCACAGGGTTGTTGGTAATGGCTATTGCACTTGTGTTGTCACATAAAATAGGAATCTTGTTCAATACAGAGCCATAGTCTCGTAGTTGGTTCCTAATCCACAAGATCTGAGCACAGCAGCTTCCAGCAGCAATATATTCAGCCTCGGCCGTTGAGTTGGAAACTGTTTGCTGTTTCTTGCTGTACCATGAGACTAGCCTGCTTCCTAGGAATTGACAACTTCCTGAGGTGCTTTTCCTATCAACAACACTTCCTGCATAATCTGAATCTGTATATCCAACAAGGTTAAAACCAGATTCTTTAGGGTACCAAATACCTAGATTTGGTGTTCCCTTAAGATATCTTAAGATTCGTTTAACAGCAACGAGATGAATATCTCTAGGATCCGCTTGGAACCTTGCACATAAGCATGTAGCATACATAATATCTGGTCTACTTGCAGTAAGATAGAGTAACGAGCCAATCATACCTCTGTAGCTTGTGACATCTACCTTAATGGAGTTTTCACATGGTCCAAGCTTGACAGCTGTAGTTGATGGAGTCCTTGCTGATGCAGAATCCTCTAGATTGTACTTTTTGAGGAGTTCTTTGAGATACTTGGATTGACAAATAAATGTTCCATCTAACCTTTGATTTACTTGTAATCCAAGAAAGAACTTCAGCTCTCCCATCATGCTCATTTCAAACTTGCTGTGCATTAACTTAGCAAATCTCTTACAGAGATTATCATTAGTAGACCCAAATATTATATCATCCACATAGACTTGGACTAATATAGTATCATTCTTATGTTTTTTAGAAAAGAGAGTTTTGTCTATGACACCTCTAATAAAGCTATTTTCAATAAGAAATTCAGAGAGAGTGTCATACCATTTTCTTGGAGACTGTTTTAGCCCATAGATAGCTTTGAAAAGAAAGAAAACAAAATCCAAATGATCTGGATCTTCAAAACCAGGAGGTTGCTCTACATATACCTCTTCATCCAGCTTTCCATTCAGAAAGGCGCTCTTGACATCCATTTGATAAACTTTAAAGTTTGAAAATGCTGCGAATGCCAGAAATATCCTGATGGCCTCAAGTCTAGCCACTGGAGCATAGGTTTCATCATAATCAATACCTTCAGCTTGAGAATACCCTTTAGCTACCAGTCTTGCCTTGTTTCTTGTAACCACACCATCTTCATCTAGTTTATTCCTGAATACCCACCTAGTACCAACAGCTTTCTTGTGTACAGGCCTAGGTACCAGTTTCCAGACTTGTTGACTTTCAAACTGATTGAGTTCATCTTGTATAGCAATCACCCAATCTGGATCAGACAGTGCTTCTTCAATTTTCTTAGGTTCCATCTCAGAAAGAAATCCTGAGAACAGACACTCATTTTGAGTAGCACGTCTAGTTCTGACTCCAACATCTGGATCACCAATAATCAACTCAAAAGGGTGAGCTTTATTCCAGACTGTCTGTCTTGGAAGATGTGATCTTGATGATTCGCCTTGAAATTCATTGTGATGTTGTGTCCTACTAGATGATCCTTCAGCATCTCCCCCTGAGTTGTTGCCATGTTGACTTGATGATTCTCCGTCAGTAGCAGTGGTATCTCCATTGTTGCCAAAGTTTCCATCACTATTACCTTGAGTATCATCAGGATTAACAGGTTCTTCACCAGCAACAACCTCAGGTTCTTGACCATGTTCTGATTCTGAATCTGACGTATCATCAAACTTCAGTTTCTCAGAAGGATCTTCAGTTTGGATACTAGGGAGTTTAGTGTCATCAAATGTAACATTGACACTTTCAGTTACTTTGTGTTGATCAATGATATACACTCTATATGATCTTCTTCCATATCCAACAAAAATACCCTCATATGCCTTTGCCTCGAACTTACCACGACGATCATCTCCATCCTTGAGCACGAAGCATCTGGCACCAAATACATGAAAGTATTTGATAGAAGGTTTCTGTTCATTCAAAATCTCATAAGGAGTTTTCATGAAGTCTTTGTTGATTAGAGTTCGATTCTTAGTATAACATGCAGTATTGACAGCTTCAGCCCAAAAGTACATTGGAAGACCTGATTCATTTAACATCGTTCTTGCAGCTTCAATCAATGTACGATTCTTCCTTTCTACCACTCCATTTTGCTGAGGGGTTCTAGGAGCTGAAAATTGTCTGGTAATCCCTTTGTCTGTACAGAATCCATTGAGAAGTGTATTCTTGAATTCTGTCCCATTATCTGACCTTATTGCTCTAACAGGGACGTTAGAATCTAACTCAATCATCTTGATATGATCAATCACAACTTGTGGTGTTTCATCCTTAGAGTGAAGAAATAAAACCCACGTATACTTGGAATAGTCATCAACTATCACAAGACAGTAACACTTTTTTGACATAGAAAGGATATTAACTGGACCAAATAAATCCATGTACAATAATTGCAGAACACCAGTTATGGAAGATGTGTCAGTGCCTTTGTGACTTGCTTTCTTTGACTTTCCTTTCTGGCAAGCCTCACATAGTCCTTCTGGAGAGAATTCCAGCTGAGGCAAACCTCTTACCAATTCTCTTTTGACAAGAGAATTCATTGTTTTGAAATTGAGATGGGAAAGTCTCTTGTGCCATAGCCAACTCTCATCTGACGATGCCTTTGCATGGAAACAATTGACTTCAAGATTGCTTCTAGAGTTCATGTCAGCTACGAACAGGTTTCCTTTCCGGATTCCCATTAAGGAGGGTTTTTCACTTTTCTTGTGCAGAATCTGACACTTCAGCTTGTCGAATAAAACATTGTAGCCGTTGTCACAGAACTGACTAATGCTAAGCAGATTGTATTCAAGTCCTTGCACAACATATACATTTTCAATGATAACATTTCCAGCTTGCAAACAGCCATATCCCTCCGTTAAACCTTTGCTGTTATCTCCAAAGGTAACCACTGGGCCAGCTTTCTCAACCACATTTGATAGCAGGGCTCTATCTCCGGTCATATGTCTTGACGATCCGCTGTCAAGAATCCACACTACCGGTTGTACCTGTTTAATGCCCTGCAATACAAATGGATTAGAACTTCTTCGGAACCCAAGCTTGGCTGGGTCCGGCATACTTGTAAAATTGGCCTTTATCAGGCAAAACAACATTCTTAATTTCACTATTCTCAACATTCTCAATGACTGAACATTTGACCTTTAAAACAGCCTTATCAAATTTATGTTTAGGTTTAGGCACAAATGTCTCCTTTCTAGCTTTAGGAGGACTAGCAGTCTTAGACCTATCATGCTTTCTATTATTCACATGCTGACGAGGAGTAGTCTTATCATTAGAAACATGCTTACCATTAAAATAAGCAAACAACAGATTAAAAGCACAAGACATACAATCAGGAACACCACATGCTTTATGAGAAGGATTAACAATAGGCAACTTATGCATGGTAGACATGGCATCTGTTCTATCCAACTCATGTATGTCTGAGTTAGTCTCAGTTGCTTTCACAACCTTGACTGGAACTTTTGACACACTTGACTTGGAGACAGCTTTCTCATAAGCATTATCTTCAGCACGGATTTCTTCTTGAATAATAAAAGAGGTCTCATCAAATGATTCAGCAATTGATTCTTTATAGAGGGGTTCATCAACACCCTTAAGCACATGTGGTACTTCCCTGCCTTTAGCACATACATGAGGAGGGGAGTTTATGCCTAATTTTCCAATAGCAGCATTGTAATCATAACCTATTCCATGTGTTTGATTAACAGCTTGCTTATTGTAAAACTCTTTGGACTTCGAATAAGAATTAAAGTAAGCTTTAACCTTAGCCTCAAGACCGGTGATCTTGTCTTTGAGAATAGTTTCGAGTTGTCTATAACAGTCAACTCTATTCTCTAGAAAAGATACTTGTTCTTTTAGTTTATCTTGATTAATGTGCACAAGTCTTAATTCATTGACCTCTTTCTCAAGGTCTTTGATTTGTTGATTTAACAATTCATTATCACGACGAGCACAATCTAAGTTACCTCTTAGATGATAAACCATTTCAGCATCAGAAAGTTTTACCTCTTTTCTTGACGATGAGGTGCTTGCATCACTAGCCATGAGAGCAAGATTCCCAACTTCTTCATCTTCACTGTCAGTATCATCCCAGCTTCTTCCCTTTGCCAGGTACGCCCTTTCAGATTTACTCTTTTGATTAGAATCATAAGAGTTCTTCCTAGCTTGTTTTGGCTTCCTGCATTCTGTGGCAAAGTGTCCCAACTCATTACAGTTGAAGCATCGAATGGTGCTTCGATCAACCATCCCTGTTTTATACCCACCACTGCTGGTGTTAGAGGATGAAGATCCACCTTTCTGGAATCTGTTGTAGTTGGACTTGTACTTGAACTTGGGATTCCTTTTGAATCTGACATTTGAGAATCTCTTGACAATCAGGGCCATTGACTCATCCTCCAATTGCTCCAGTTCTTCCAAGGAATAATAATCATCTCCTGATTGATTTGTAGTAGGAGAATCAAATTCTGCTACTATCACATTATCTTCAACCTTGGAAGACTGTACCATTCTTTCTGACTGTTGAGATTGATGTTGATATTGTGGTTGTTGTTGTTGTTCATCAGCTACTAGAGCAGTAGACGTGCTGACCACTCTTCCTTTCCCGTAAACTTCCTTCTGCTGAATCTGCTCCAACTCATAAGTCTTTAACACACCATAGAGCCTTTCCAAAGAAATCTCACTCAGATCTCTTGCTTCTCTTATGGCAGTGATTCTATGTTCGAGATGAGTTGGCAGTGTTAAAAGGAACTTTTTGTTGACCTCCCTGATGGAATAGTATTTACCATTAATATTCAGGTTGTTGATCAATGCATTGTACCTCTCAAACACTTCAGTGATTCCTTCTCCTGGATTTGATTTGAAATATTCATATTCAGAGGTTAGGATTTCTAGTTTGTTCTCCCTAACTTCCTCTGTGCCTTCATTAATAATCTCAATAGTTTCCCAGATATGTTTGGAATCTTTACAATTCATCACATGTCTATTCATCAGGGGATTAAGGGAATCTACTAAGATTAATTGAAGGCTAGCATCCAGGGAAGCTTCTTCTATTTCAGCAGGAGAGAAGTCCTCAGGATCCTTCACATAAGTTCTCGCTTTGGTGATCACCACATCATTTTCTATTACCTCTGGTTCCATAACCATAGGAATTTTTGGACCCTTCTTCAACACTTGCAAATATTTGGGGTTAGCAACCTGTAAAAACAGTAGCATCTTCTTCTTCCACATAACATAATTTTCTTTATCGAAAAGTGGAATTTTAACGGTTCCAACTTTTTGTGTAGTCATTATGAATTTTTTGAGTGAATAAAAAATTCAAGAAGTGAAAGAAACACAAAAGTCTAGGATCTTGATTTGTACGTTAATCAGAAGGCTCTGATACCAATTGTTAGGTCCCAATTTGTTTGTAGAAGGGGGGGTTGAATGCAAACAATACCGTTTCGTCGAATAAAATGCGGAATAAAATTGTGAAACAAAATTCAAGTTAAATAAAACTTTTATTAAACTTGAAAGGTGTTACAACTACGGTATCGGTTACAAGGGATTAATCTCAAATCAATTATTACAAATCTAGAATAAATTCGACATGAACTTTTTCTATTTTTGTAATTAAAAGATCAAATGCTAAAAGCGATTTGAGATTAAGTTCTAGGGATTTTAATCCGCTAGATTGATACACAAGAACAAGAGAGTGATTTCTAGTTGATTGAATTTAACTTTACAAGCTAGAAATTGTAAACTTGAATTAGCAGATAAGATGAAATATTTTGGCTGCTTGTTCTCTTTTTGTTCTTGGCTTCTGTTTGATTGCTCTCTGTATTTGTTATATAAATGAATTGGTCTCTGCTTGTTTTTAATCACCACAGCCGAGAATGTTGAACTGGTGTGACAATCCTTTAGAGCTAGTAAGACAATTAAAATGAACTAGCAAGACTTTCGGTATGACTATTGATTGTCATACCGATTGTCATAGTAGTACAAATGAAATTGTCTTACTGAATTAATAAGTGATTTTAATCTAAACAATAATTCTATCAAGACAATCAACTGAATTAGCATGACTTTCGGTATGACTATCAATTGTCATACCGATTGTCATACTAGTACAATCAGTTATCTTTTTAGAATTAAAACAGATTTTAATCAATTAAAATTCTGTAAATCCTTAATATTAATTCTAACTTAATTAATCAATTTAATTCAATTAATCAATAAATTAATCTTTGCAGATATAATTTATTTTCTTAATTAAATTATATGACTTAATTAATTAATAGAGAATTAATACTAACGCTGAGCAGCATCCATTCTTCTGATAATCTTCTGAAAGTCACTGAGACTTATGAATCAATTCCGCCACTTCAATGCTGACACTCGATGTACTGTCTGGTTCATGAGTGACTAACTTCCGTGACGTTTCTTCATGTCTTGACTTTGATATTCTGATTGAATCCTTGTAATAAATTGATACCTTGACGAGATCTCTGTCACTTGATTAAATCCACGATCTTGATTTACATCACTGAGGCATGATCAAATTCTTGAACTTCTTCCAGTGAATCTTCAAGTCTGCAGATGAACAATGTTTCTTTGATCTTTGACAGATGTTACTTTGTGAGATCTCTCTGATGATTGATCCACTATTTACTTATTACATTCTTATTTGAGTTGAGTTAAATACTCGAATAAACGAGTAGGCTATGACATATGCCTTTCAAAGAACAACATCAATGTATTTTATGTTAATAGTCATTACCTGGATGTGAAATAGAAGCCGCACCAAGAGTCTTCGGTAATAGAATAACTTTAAATTTGTTATTTTGGTTCATCTCTGAAAATACTACTACATCCACGCTCACAAGATTACATTCCTGAAGAAATTGAAACCAGCAGTTGTCGAAGTATGCCTCACCATTTACCCATTCTAATTTGATGGTCCACTTGAATTTGTCAAAGTGAACATCAATAAACGGAACAGATTGATTTAAGTTCAAAGCCGAACATGTATTTGATGAAAGAACCTACCCAAAATTATAGCAAATTTAGAGACGAATCATTAAATGTAAAAGTTTTTTACAGTTGCAAGAATATACCTTACTAAAATTGTCAATTCTCAACGCCATTACGTCAATTTGCAATTTATACAAAGGCACGAAATTATCCTGAGCATTATACTCAAAACATTGACATAGCTTCATGCTTTCTATCTCCGAATTCAGTAATTTGACTCCATTGACTTCTACTTGACTTGGTTGATTTGGTTGCAGTTTGTGGTCAAAGTTATAATCTATTTCTACACAGTATGGATTAAAAATTTCAACATCAAACCTGCCCGTATTTTTATATACCATCACTACAACGTGATACGGTTTAATTTGGTGAAACTACATCATATTCTCTAAACCCTTTATGCAACGAGTATCTTCAGATATTTCACCAGTCCATATTGCATTTGATGGAATATGTAAGAACACTTTCTTTGGTAATTGTTTCCCATATTGCAGGTAAAAAGGTATTGGTAATTTCTACAACAAAAGTTCATATCATACTGTAGTACCAAAAATGAAGGAGAGAATAAATCAATAAAATAAAAGGCGAAACTAATATCAATATGCCTTCTTCATATTAGGATGCATAGTTACAACAAACAAAACATATCTTATGTTCTTGCATCGCCATTTCTATAAAACCTATCCAGATAAAAAATTGAATTTCAGGGCATGAATTGAGTAGAAGTGATAAACTAATAACATACATTTTTAACGAAGTGTGAAGCATGGGCAATTTATTCTTAGTTCATGGGTAAGATATGTACCTTGATTTTGGTGGAGAGAAATAGATTACGGGATGTGCTAATCGAAACTGCTCTTTGTTTAATACAATGCTTTTAATGTTTTTATCAATTGAAAGATTTTGTGGAAAGTTATGTTGGAACATCTGTAAAAAAATACCCTTCTGATGAAAATACAAATGAATTATTGTCAATTTTGAAAGCAATACTAATTTAGGTTGCTTTGGGATGGGCTATGGGGTGGCCTAATTAACAAGTTTTGTTTGGGCTAGATTTATTCATCATGAACTGACCGAATTAGTGTATATATGTTTTAAATCCTTAGAATTGTAAGGACATCTCCAACAACTTTGATCCAAAAATCCAAATTAGGATCACCAATTCCTTAAAATATTAGTAGAAATATTGATCCAACTTTAAGAATTACTCCAAAAATGTGTTCCAAATATTTCATGCGATTGACATTTACATGTAATAAAATAGATAAAGCAATTTTGGAATAAATATAGTGTATATTAACATTTTGTATACTTGAATGAAAGTTGTGCACCCATCCTGTATAATATACAAATGCCAATACATTAGTAAAAGTACACATGTGACTTAATGAGATAGCCCGCATACAAATATCATGCTAAGCAAATTTATCTTAAATTGTATTGGTTTAATCATTATTAACAATTTATATAAAATGTTAAAAAGTAACTAAATTAGAAAAAAATATTACACCCTAAAGTATTATACTTTTGCATTTCATTCACAAAGAATACATAAAAGGTATTAATTAACATACACAAGTTGCGTTAAAGCTTATTTCTTTTATAAGCAGTTCAAGAAATCTTCGAATGTTTTGCATTGGGTGATTTAGAAGTTGTAGATTTTTATCGGCCCTTCTGACTCTTCAATTTGCTTCTATTTAAATTTTAATAAATTACATTTTTGTCATTATATTAAGTTTTAGTTAGACAATAAATGTTGTTAATATTAAATATATTTTACATTAAATTTTATAATAGAGAAATAAAAAAAATTTAAATTGGATAACCAACAAATCCAAAAATTGATTGAAATTTGAGAGCAACTGCAATAGTGTCATTGAAATATTGGATCTAATTGTCATTTACATATAATCATTTATGTAAAACCAATTTGGGATAAACAATACTACAAACATAGCCTATAGTAACTTTTATTTAACTTGAAATTAATGTTTTGAATCCTGATATGTATAATATACAGGTATAGATTACCTCACTAGAAGAACACATGTGAATATGATGAGATATTCCGCATATATTTACCATATATTGCACATATGAAAATGATAAGGATTGACCAATTTCTACACAAGTTATAGATTAAGAAAACGAAAAAAAGTTAATACACATCAAAATATAAAAAAAATTGCACTTAATTAACGAAAAAACCTTATTTGCAATAATGAACATACTAAAGAATTTTCTAAAAGAAATTTTTCTTGAAATAGTATATTCTTCCCACAAATGCTTATTGAATGTTTTTCTAAATTCAATATGTTCCTCTTCATTTTTTATTTTTTGAAGCGATCCAGGAAATGTTGGATATGATTATTCTCATCGATCGAAATAGTCTAAACTTATTAATCCGGCACTTCTGACTCTTCAATGTACTTCTAATTTAACACCAAGTAAAATTATGTTATCGCATTAAATTAAGTTCTACTTTCCAAAAATATTTGTTTTAATTAGAATTTTTAGTAAATTCTACAAATCAAATTCTTAAAACAAGCAAAAACAACCTTAATTTTTCTAGCAATATGGACGATCACAAATTTACACGAAAAACAAATCAAGCATATTAAGCAATTTTATGACATTTTGATCGTTTAATGGGGATTAACCATATATTTAAGATTTCTTCAATTAAGAAAATAAAATGGACTACTAAATAACCATGCTAAATTTATATTTTTTCTTTCCTTCTATAAATAATATCTTCTAATTTGGGCCAATATAATAGATTTTACCTAAAAAAAATTGTTACTTAACTTGAATGGATTGTAATAAAGATGTGGTAAATATAATTATGGTATATCATTTTTTTAAAGTATGATTAAGACCTAAAAATATATCAAAAATAGGAAAAAATTATTCAATCATATATACGAAATTAACCGAGAAAAATTATGTAAAAATAATATACAACTTTTTAAAAGTTAGAAAATCATCTTATAGTGCCGGCCTAAAAACATTTAATGTCTATAGGCGGAATACAAATAAATAAGCAATATTACCCAAATATTAATTCCAAAATAAACAGAAATAACAATAATTGAAGTGGCAAAAATATAAATTTTGGAAGACATATTCTATTGAATGGATTGAAGATAAAATTTAATTTATATGTATGTAGAGATACATCATCACTTCTGTGAATTCCAAAGAAGAAATAAAGGAAAGGGTGAAATAAACTTAATAAAACCGAAAGAAGGATCTTATAATTGGCAGTAATCAATTATTTTTAAAATTGGGTTGACAGTACATGACAGCTACTCCATTTGATTGGCTCGAGGCTACCCACACCTAATTACTTAGTTACACTTAACTTTACTTTGTGGCAGTAATAATGTATAGGTAATTAATACTTTAGGGTGAGTACCCAGTCTTTACTCTGTTTAACTACAAACTACCCACAAACATCCTAATTGTTGGTCTCCCACTGTTAAGAAGGTGTGTTTAGTTCAGAACCTTTACTCACTACTCTGTCTATTATGTGGGTAGTTTGTTGGAAGTTTTATTTAGACATGCAAACTAATACAAGCACTACTAACTCATTTCAAGTTATTGCAAACTAATACCAATTTAATGCATAACAAAACCGTAGAAATATAATTGAAAATTAAACCACATTACAAGGCTTCCATGTCTTTATCAAATTAAAGAGCCATAGTTTCGGAATTGCAAACATTATAGTTCAAATAATTAACATAATTAAAACTTAACAAACTTGAATAAATTGGAAAACCGCCCATGCATTAACGGCTTCAGCACCATCCATTCATCTTCCTCCGGATCTCAGCGTGCTCAATCCGAAGAAGACGAATCTCCTCAAGCAGCAGCTGCTGCTGCATCTGAAAGCTGTTGTTGAACTGTTCCTGCTGCATCATCATGTTCCCATTAAACAACATGTGGCTTTCCCCCAGTGCCTCCACCATCCTCGACACAGCCACCAAGTTAACATTCAGATTGGTCATGCTCTTCTCCATATTCTCCGACTTCAAGAATCTCCGGTTCTCATTTCTGCTATTGTCGGCCTCCTGTGAACTGCTACCACTGTTAGGAGAAAGTGGTTTAGTCCATTTCATAGGAGATGAAAAATAAAATAAAAAACACTTTAAAAATGATAGGAAACTATTGGAAGCAAGAAGTTGAGATTTAAAATTAAACATATCAAGTCATCAAGATGAGATTGGAAGCTTTTTGTATTCACTCATAGAAATGATTGATATTTTTTTTGGGTGAGTTTGTGTATTGTGGATCATAGTGATGTGGTAGTGTAAGTAGAATTGTCATACACTCATAGTTTCATGTTGATAAAAGCATTAATGTTTAACCCAGAAGAGTAATACAAATTACTTTTACCTAGCCTATTAGCACTTAAACTGTTCAATGTATACAGGCATACGCATGAAGTGGACCAAATTTAGTATAGGGTTAACATAATACTATAAAATTTAGAAGTTTAAAAGAACCGGATTGCATGCATTTACAACAGTAGTTACATATATAGTTACAAACCACATAAAAACTTAGAACACAGATAGGTATAAAAGTAAGACCATGAATTGGAGAAAATAACTGAAATGATTAACGGACTACTACATACAGGCGGGGCAGATCAACTTACAAGAAGCCAAGGTAAAGTAATATTAGGAATGCAGATCATTTTAGCAAGGAAAGGAGAATATATATGTACATATCTGTATTGATGCATAAGTAAGAGAAATTACCTGATATTACTTCCAGATGCCATGGCGTGTATAGAAGCAGAGTAAGAAATATGATTTGTAGGAAAATGTTGAATGAAAAAGATTATGTTTGATGAAGTTGGCTTTAATAGGAGATTTGTGAGAAGCTCAGTAGGCACGTGTGTGACATGCATTGGATTGTCTGTTTAGTTGTCCAAGACAAGGAACCTCAAAGGTTTAATGTATTCAGTGAATGATGAGGTAGAAAATGAATAGTTTTTTTAAAGGTAATGAACAGACATAGGTAATGAAGAGACGACCCACAAGTTTTTTGAAAATGATATAATTAAATTTATGTCCCTTTTTTTACCAAAAAAATTAAATATATAACCTAATAAATATTAAATTATTATATTTTAATAGTAAGTTGAAGGTTATTTGACACCAATAAGATCTTAAATCGTTATTTTAATAGCAAAATCGAAGGTTCGGAAAAAATAACATAGCAACGTTAAAAATCAAATATGTTTATCTAGAAAATATAATTGCATTTATAGTTTAAGAGTAAAGAGAAAAATCAAAAGGGTTTATCAAAAGATTTTTGTAACATAAAATATTTTCAAAATAGTATGTTCTTCCCACAAATGGTCAATTAATTCATTTTTAAGTGCAATATGTTCCTGGTTACTTTTTTTCTGAAGCGGTCCAAGAAATCTTTGATTTGAAATATAAAATTGCTTCTGCATTCGGCATTTATGATTCTTCAATTTAATTCTATTTAAAATTTAGTAAAAAAAATTTGGCTCCTTAATTTAAGTTTAAGTTAAAAAATAGATGATGTTGATATTAATTACGTTCTCTTATTAGTTATATAATAAAGATTTCAGAATTTTAAAATTGGATCAACAACATATCAGAAATATTATATTCTTCCCACAAATGCTCTACTAATGCATATCTAATTGAGTATTCTTCATTGCTATAATGAACATACAAAATATGCTTCTTGATTTTTTATTTTTCTACATCGATCTAGGAATTCTTGGAGTTTAGTAAACTCATCGATTGTAATAGTCTCAACTTATGAATTCGCCACTCTTCAATGTACTTCTAATTTCATATTTAATTAAATTAGCTCTTCTCATTAATTTAACTTTTAATTTAAAAATATTTTTTGTTATTATTAATAATATTCTCTTATTAATTATATATAAAAAAAACATTATTTAAATTCTCATAAGGTGCAAATAACAAAACCATTATTTTTTATGAAACCAAGTTATCCAAATGTAATTCACTTAAGAAAATATATTTTTTGTCTTACATTAGTACTCTGTGCGAATTTTACCTAATTGTGGGACATTAGAAACTACTATTATTACCACCATATGCATAATTGAGTTGATGTTTAAAAGAAGCTAATTCATATTAAATACCTTATAACTAAAGAACATGATATTAAAAAAAGTCTACAACTCAAATGCTTAAAAGAAGCAAAAACAACCTTAGTTTATCCAGTAGTGTGTACGATCACAAATCGATGAGTGCACAAGTTAGTCATTCATTACTACATACCAATACTAAATCACAAATAACTCACTAATTAATAACTAACACTTCAAACGGATATTCACCCAAGTACACAAATAACAATTCAGTATGTGCAGCTAATTCATTATCACCAATGAAGTCATCCCATCCAATTCCAAAACGGCACTGGCGAGCTACTCGCAATGCTTGCACTACCCATTGTCTCCCACCCAACATCAAAGTTGTGTTGGTTCTTTTATCCTAGTTAGAATATATACGCCTTAAAGCAGTTTTAATGTACCACAATATAACAAGAGTTGAATAATTGTAAAAAGATATAGAATTCAGAAAATGTTGATATACGGTTTCCTTAAGTATTAGTAAACTTATAGCGCCATGACATTTATTGTCAACATGAGAATATTTAAGTACAACAACGAAAGAAGTTGGTTCTTCATCAAGAATTATGTCTTCATTTACCATATATTGTTGTTCTTCATCTACAAATTACAGAGTATTTCATTTCTTTTTCAGTAGGTTTCACAGAGGTGTAAAACACTAATTTCACAAACTAGATTACTACAGACCTTCATTGCTTTTCTCGGAGGAAGATGAAGTATCAATCAGTTCAATGTCTGTGTCGCTTTCTACAGAGAAGTCTTTACTATTACATGTTTTCATTCATGCAAATTAGCAATATATGCAATACAGTACCTGAGGAAGAGTGCAACTCCAGTTCATTAATGCCATAGTCTAAGCAGAACAACAGATATATGATTAAAGTATTATGTAAGCTGTCCAAATTAGGTATATTTCAAATTGGAAAAAATCTCACAATAAGCTACCTTCTGCTTCAATTTGTGCATTATCTGAGGAAGAGTGAAAACCCAGAGTCTCATTGTCAGCATCTGCTCAGAAGAATACATGTAGCAAATTCAGTATTCTGTCAATACGTAAGAATGATGGTGCTTTCTACTACCAAAAAAAGAAATATATTCATTTAAAGTAGAAGTAATAATACATAAAATTATAGCTTCTGATGCAGGTTTTACATAAATTACAGAGCATATGTGCTAAGTTTCAGTATGTTAAACAGAGGTGGACAATACTAATTTTGTAATGAAGATATGTTACACACCTTCATTGGTGTCCTTTGAAGAAGAGGCAATATCAATCAATCGAATGTTCGACTCGGTTTTACAAAATTGCAAGAAGAATGCAATGAAGGTTTATAAACTTCACTTTAAATATTAAAAAAAGAAGAATGCTGTAATAATGTGTATGTGGAAGAATGTTGTAAGAATGCTGAAATTTAATATTTTACATTACCTGAGAATGAGTTAGACTATGTTTCATTATTGGCATTATCTTACCGTAAGAATTAATATATCAGTCCCAATATAATGTTATATCTCTACATTAGTGTATTTTCTACTTTAAACAAAAGAAGGCTATAATTAAGGTAGCTTCTACTTCAATGAGTACATTAGCTGGTGAAGAATTAAACTCGTTTTTGTCATCATCATCATCTTCAAAGAAGAAGACCGGTAAATTCATCATTTGTATGAAAATTATCTAAATGATGATGCTTGGTACTGAAAATAAAAGAAATACCTTCAATTAAAGTGCCACTAACACTAGATAAGAAAATCGCTTGTGATCCAGGTTCTGGCGGTACAAATTCATCAAGGCATAAATAATCGTCATCATCACATAAATGAGTCCCACATTGAGAATCATACACTTCCAACTCAAACTTGCAACTACCAATATAAGTGAACACAAACATGTGATAACATAAAATCTTATACTTCTGCATGAACCGCTTTAGACCAAATATATTATGTGTTGCGGGACAGAATTTGAAGTTCATTACTTTCCCACCACCAAGATGAACCTCTACAATACCACGATTCAGGTTACGTCCAAATTTTTGCATAAAACAAGAGGTACTTCCTGTAAATTTTAAATTATTTAGAAAAACTCAATAAAGATTTTAGGCTATCCAACATATAAGTACGATAATATATATCAAATACCAGGCTAGCATTTTCTATTGTACTCCTGCGCATCAGTTTAATAAATTTGGGACGAATACTCGATGAAACATTTACATTACACAATAAATGAAAAAAAGTTAAATAGTAGAATAAAAATTGGCAATTAATTACAAAAGATACAGTCATTACCTTCATCATTTAAAGGCGCAACACATAAATTGTCTGAGAAAAGTACTACTTTCAATGAATTGCTAGAAAGCTGCTTCGAAAACATCAACTGATCTCCTTCATGAACATTGCAATTACGAACAAACTAAATCCATCATTTGTCAAAAAAAAACCTCACCATTGAGTCATTTCAGTTTAATGGTCCAGTGGAATTTACCAAATCCAATTTCAATAAACTGCACAGACTCATTCAACCTCAAAGAAGAACATGCTTATGATGAAAGAACCTACAAAATAAAAAAGACTCATTCAACCTCAAAGAAAAACATGCTAACTGAAACATTGCACAAAGATATTACCCAAATTTTATTTTAGAAAGATATACCTTCAGGCTAGATGCTTCTATCAATTGATTTGCCTCGATACGTAGAGTGTGCATACCAACAAAATTGTTGTAGGAATTATAGCGGTAACACTCAAACAATTTTGCCACTTCTAAATCACTAAATCGAACATTTTCAGCAATCCCATCCAATTTCTCTGCCCGACCTAATCGAACATTGTGGTCTAAAGTATAATCAATTGGAACACAGTATGGATTAAAAATTTCTACATTAAAGTTCCCCCCACTTTTATACTCCATGATGACAACGTGATATGGTTTAATATTTTGAAAGCACATCATCTCCTCCAAACCCTCAATATATTCATGATTTTCAGAGATACGACCGGACCATATAGCATTTGATGGCACATGTAGATATACTTTCTTTGTTAACTTTGATCCATATCTCGGATGAAAAAAAAGGCGGTAATTTCTACAACGAACAATACACATCCAGAATATTAATGAAAATATGGATAATAACTTCAATTCGTAGACTGAAAAATGTATATCACTGAAAATACTTTATAAAAGGCTTTTGAAGAAATCGAATTGAAGTAAAAGACAATAGAAAGAATATTACCAATCGGTCTTTTTGGTATGAACAATCATAATTACGACATATGAATCTAATCTTACTCTCTTCACAATCCATGTCTCTATGAAGATAGAAGAAGAAGGTACACATCAAAAGAGATAAATTATTCACATGTAAATGGCAGTACAATTTGAAGTTAAAAGTAATTCATGAAAGTTTTATAGAAAGGAAGTATTACCTAATTTGATTTAACCCTTTCCCCCAAACTGAATTAGGAGTTTGAACACTTTCAATGGGAGATGAGTTTCTGAGAATTTGTATACATGGAAATGAAGGAAGTTGTGTAACGGAGAGTATTTCCGGACAATAAAAACCACCTAGAAACTACCCTACCTACTCTTATTTATTCTTATTTACTGCTTAATAAAGTCAAATAAGAATATAGCACTTACATGTTTTAAAATTGTAAAAGTAACTAATTTACTCGAAAAAGATATGTGTGCAATTTTCAAATATTAAAAAACTTATTATGACTGTATATATATATGTATATTGTCTATTTTACTCAAAAAAATTCTATGAATGTATGGAAAATGTAAATGTAATAACAAATATATATATATATAGTATTATTTTTAAAAGAGCATTTGATAATATTATTTGTTGGTTTCCAGATATTGTTTAAAATTTCTTATTTTGCCGTAAATTAAAATTTATTTGTACTTATTAATACTACTTTCCATCCAAATAAAATTTCAATACATGCAACTAATTATTAGTCATGATTTTATTACAAATTAGAATATCACAAATTAAATTTGTTACTCTTAGAATACCAAAACCAATTGTTTGAATACTGATTTTGTTGTAAATTTATTAATTTTTTTGTTTAACTTATTATCATATTAAAGATAATTTTTTTAATCTAATATAATATGAGATCAACAAAAAAACATATTCACTAAAAAAACTCTCTATTAAAGAAAGGATTATAAAAATATTATTTTTAAAAAATATTTACGCCAAATGTAGCAGGCAAAAATACTAGTTTATATTTGGTCTCCAACGTAGGCATACCCGAATATGCATGGTATCGTGGACCTCACCGACAAATAATCGGCCGCATCGTGTGTTTGTCTGCCCCACCCCATCCTCCGCCGTGAAATTGCTTTGTACACGGCTCCGTATCACCTTACCAGCTTCAACTCTTAAGTTATGTTCCTCAATTTCATCATTCCTCGTATCAATCGCATCTATTTTTGCTCCTATAGTTCATCTCTTTTCGAGAAGCGGGACTACCAAATCACTGTATTATGAAAAATGTTAAACGTTTTGAACCACAATTATTATGCTTATGTAATTCTAATTTCACAGATAAATAATCACATGTTGGATTATTCCCTCTCATTTTTTTTACTGCTGTTCTGATTCATTAGTAAAAATAAATGATACTTCTGAAATAATTAACTGCAGTTAAAATGTTACACCCGTGTAGAGTTAATTGTGGTGTGTCTTACTCCACACCACAATAACATGTGATTAATGTGGTGTGATTTATGCAGCATTATTGTTTGGCGGTCTATAGACACATAATTTGCGCCTAGTAAAGATGTGCAGTGGGATTGTCTCCTATCTCTTTTTCTGGGCTATCTACATATTATATCAGGAATCACTGCAAAATTTGTTTTCCCCCTATCAACAAGAATCATGCAGTTAGTGCTACAGTAGCAGTGCTACTACTATGCATGCCAATCCCACTCCTGTCCTTTTGTTATTCCTGCTCAAAAGGGAACAATTCCTGCTCCCACTTATTTTGTGTGTCCTCCCCCTTCAGACTATGCACCTTCACTTATTATCTTCTCTTCTAAAATATAATTCCCTCCGTCCCGTTGATTTTTATACGTGCACTGTTTACATGTATTTCAAAATTTTTATAAAATATAGTTTTATAATGTTTTTTAAAAAAAAAATTCGAATAGAAGTTTAAACATGAAACTTTTATTCAGAAAGAAAAAATTTAAAAATATTGTGAAGTTATGCTTTAAAGAAATATTGAAAAATGTGCCGAAAAGTAATGTATAGAATTCAATGAGACAGAGATAGTAATGTCAAGCAAAATGATCAAATTCAAGGTCAATGCACGGATTCATTAACTATCTGCCTCCACTAGAGTCATGTATACTGGATACGATATTTATTACCAATGATTGACTAATTATCTGCTAAAGTCCTAACAAAGCATTTTGACAGCAATTTCCATGAATAATTATAAAGACATTCATTTTAGTTATCTTTTGATCAGTTATTGGAACCAATAATTGAAGCATTCAATTTGAATGTCACCGACAATATCTGTAACAAAATACTGCTATATTCAAGTGGCGACCAACTGCAGAGACTTGACCACCGGTAAAGTAAATTTCACAAGATAATGTCTCAAACTTAAACAAAACAGTACGGGAGAATATTTATTGGTTTTGTTGACTTTTTTTCCTGTGTTTTTTCTTTCTGGTATCAACCAATTATCAAGGGACATGTCTCAATTACTTCTTAAAGTAAAAATAGTAATTCGAAACCACACTAGTTTAGGGGTGATTTGTTAACGGGTGAATGACAGGATATTGACTGGATCGTTGTGTTTTGTTCATTCAGATTATTTGTTTGCAATTTTGTAATAAATAATTTTCGTCGACAAACACCAAATTATCTCTGAACCATTACCTCTCCAAAATCTATCTGAATGGTTTGTAATTGGTTCATTATTCAATTTTCACACGAGTGCTTTATAGATAACAAAGATTCTTAATATCAATTTCTTTTTATATATTTATTTTTTATTTACCATTAACGTGTAATTAGATTAAATAAATATATTATATGAAAATTTGTAGATAAACTTTTATTTTTATCATTAAAAAAATAAATTTCTTAGATATTTTAATGATAAATTTATACATAATTTCTCGATAACAAATTTCATTGATTTTGTCTTTTTTATAACGGGTAGTTGTGTTATTTATAATTTAATTGGAATTTGTAATTTATGAAATTTATTTATTAATACTAATATATATAATTTATTTTTCCACAAAACTTCTAAATTTATTTTTATATTTTTCAAGATATTAGATTGTCGCGTTAAAAAATATATTGGTGATATTATAAATAGTTAAGTTTTGGATAACTAATTTAACACCTAATTTTTCAAATAAATAATTTAAATCATATCTTTTATATATTAGTTTAGTTAGATTAAATTAGTTTAATTAGATTAAATTAGTTTAATTAGATTAATAAGCCGTGGTTCAGAAATATAAAAATTATTTATCAAACAACCTTTTCATCCATCATTCAGATTTGTCATTCATTCAGAAAACCGTTCATTCAGAAAATATTATTCAGAAAATTCAATTTCTTAACAGTAAGGTAACATGCAAAATTGCATTTCAATCATCCTCTATTCATCTCAAACAAAAAGAAGCTCAATTATTCAGTATAAAAACATTTACTACTAGTATAAGTTTCTATTGATCTCATTGATGATAGAGTGCTATTTTAAGCACAAGCCTCTCTTATTACGGTTTTTAAAAAAAAATGGGAATTTGTTTGATGTGTCTCAAATTAATAGGCCATTCTATAAATATATCACATTTTATTGAAAAATTATTTAGATGTCCTATAGTTAAATTTAACTTATGTATAATCCCTATATATTTATATATATATATATATATATGTTATGAAATTAATTTATATCTATTATATATTACTAGAATACCTTTAATGTGTGGATGTGTATTTTAAACATTTTTTTAAAAATATGTCTCTTCAATCTTGCTTGCTCAATAATTGAGGTTATTTTTATTCAGCCTACAATAATTTTTTTTGAAGACTATTACCGAAAAAATCATGTATTTGTATCATGCTTCTTTACTACTTGGTAAGCAAACATCAAAATTACCTATATACTCTACTAATTCTATTTTCAAAAAGTAATTATAATTTGGTATTAGTGAAATATTGTGCAAGTAAATAAAATAACAATTTTGTGGACTTTTATTTAATTGCAACTAATAGTTGTTCTAGATATTTTTTGGTTTATGACAAATAATAATTTTATTTTAATTTGAAGCTGATTTTTATTACTAAATTATAAAAGTTAAGAATACAAATATCTTTTAGATTTTTAGATATGTATAGTAATAAAATTAACCATGATTAACTTTAAATTAGAAAGAATGTTTGATTTGAGATATATTTGTAATTACAATTAAAAATAGGACATATTTGTAAAGTATCTTTTGGAATGGGATATAATAGAAAAAACCCCTACAAAAATTACACGTCCCCTCATTTAAAAAAAATACTTATATCAAGAAATTATTAGTTAAATAAAATTTTCTATGAGTACTCCTCATTAATATTTTGAAAAATGAGTATTCAACTAAATTTCAAAAGCGTCAAATCTTGGAAATAGAAACTACAGTGTTAGTTTTGTAAAAGTCTTTCAAAATTTGTGTTTGGAAGTACACTAAAATCTCTCTGTAAATTAATACAGTTGGGAGAGAATTTTATTAATTTAGAGAGGTATTAATTAATTAATAAACTAATAATTATTAATTTATAGAGAGTTTTTGATATTAAACAAATTTAAATTTTAATTATCTAAATATAAATGAAATAACTATCTTAATTCATACATATTAGTTAGGAATTCTATGAAAAATAGTAATATTTAGTTTACATGAGTTAATTTTATTCCCAAAAATAATGTAAAAACGATGTTATTAACATACATGCAAAATCACTAATGCTCCAAAATTTTGGGAGTACAGTTAAAAATTGTTGTAAAAGTGCTCGTGGAAAAAGTACTGTAGGAAAATTAGATGAATATTTGGTATTTTGTTAATTTATGCATATTTTGAAATATAATATATAAAAATAATATTTTTGAGAAGGTTTATTATGAAACTGATAGCTAATTTTGCAAAAGCTTTTCAGCTTTTTTACAAAAACACGGGGACATATTTTTGCTAATACTTTTAGAGCAAAAGCGTTTACCAAATTAATTTATAACAGCTTTTCGCTGCTCTGTATTACCAAACGGGAACTAAGCCTATACATATAAAACTAGACTTTTTGAAATAGTTTAAAATCAAGGCTTAAATTTTTTAATGGAATAAGAGAGTTATGGATTAAGTTTGAACTAGATTTAACTTTTAAATAAAAATAAATTACAAAAAAATTATATTCAATATATTTGTAATACATATCTTTTTATAATTATTATGAATTATTAATTTATGATATTATTAGGTTTATGTTTTTATATAGGAATTTTGAAAAAATTATTATCTTATTTTTTTTAATCGAAATTTGATATTTTTTGAACTGGTCCAAGTAACCGAGAAAAAAAATATTATAGTAGAGAAATTATTAATTTAACGAGAATTAATATAAAGAGATTTTATTGTAAAATTAGTGTTCGTTAGTTATCACAACTTAAATACAAGCGACTAATTTTGAAAAAAAAACTATTATAATGAATTTGAATTAGTGAATTGATATTTGGCTGCTAACCTTCAGTGCACACTGGTAAATCCTACTGAATTAAGGTAAACAAGAGGTTTTATTGTAAAATTAGTGTTCATTATTTATCACAGATTAAATACAAGCTCCTAATTTTGAAAAAAAACTATTATAATGAGTCTGAATTAGTGAATTGATATTTGGCCGTAACCTCCGGGTGCGGTAAACCTTACAGAATAAGAGGTTTTATTGTAAAATTAGTGTTAGTTAATTATCACTAATTCTCTCTCTCTTTCTACCCATGTTCCTTTAACCCTAATTCATCACACCTCCTTCTTCATCCTTTCTACCCATTTTCATCTCTATCTCCATCCTCTCTTCATCCGTACAACATTTTTTTCCATTTGTTTTTAACTTTCTTTCAATAAATATCGGATTTTGTTCAAAAATTCGGTTCTTTTTCGTTTCGTTTAATTGAGTTGTTATTTATGTGTTTGATTGTCTCGTTTTATGCGATGTGTCTCGCTTTATGCGATGTGTTGAAAATTGAATTATACGGTGTATTGAGATATCTGGATATCTCGCATCAACAACCGTTTCGGCAGGTTTATAGATGTTGTCCGGCAGGTAAATAGCTGGGGTGTTTTTGGAACGGTAGTGAAAATCGCATATGCTCCCCCCTCTCAATTTTTGCAACTGAGTCCTCTGAACATTGTACTATCCATGGAATTAATGTGAGGGTCAATTGTGAAACTATTGTTTTTGGTAGAGATGCAGGATGGATCGCTCGAGAAACTATTATTTTCATTTTTAATTTTCAGAATATTTTTATTCAATCAGTTAAGCAATCCGGAAACAAAGAGGCTAATTATTTAGTTCCTCTATTTGTTTTTCAACCTGGTTGCATGATTAATTGGGGGTCTGTCCTGATTGAGTTTTTTTCAAGTTATTAATGAAATCTGTTATAAATTTGGCAAAAAAAAGAAGTTATCACAGCTTAAATACAAGCTGCTAATTTTGAAAAAAAAAACTATTATAATGAGTTTAAATTAGTGAATTGATATTTGACCGCTAACCGTATTTACGCGACAAGGCGATCATAAATTCTAAACCCTACGGAATCAAGGTAAACCGCTTAAATGTGACACTCTCTAACTCAGGAGACATAATCATAAATTCTCGTCCCACGAGATTCGAACATCTGACATAGTTATCCCTTTTTAACCAACTCAACCTTTTGCGGGCGGGCTAAAGAGCTAATTTCATTTTTAGTCAAAACAGATTATTTAATCCACTAATCAGGGTTAGGATTAGGAATGCAGTAGATTCATTGCAGGGTGGAAATTGGCAATCTAATTATGGAGTGATGGTTGTGTGGTAAAATGTGAAGGATGTTTATTCACGTATACTTGTACCGATCTGATTTGATTTCTGTTTGTCGCTTTAGTTGGGATAAGCAATGGAGTAACGAGGGTAAAGTTGCTTTGATTTGTTTCTTATAATAGCAGGAAAAGATATGGAGGACCACTTTGCCGTTTTAAAACACAAGTACTAAAGAGTAGTTAAGTTGGCAGAATTTATAATGACTGATAATAACTAAAGAGTAGTTAAGTTTTCAAAGAAATGAAGAATGAATAGATAATAACTGAGACTCAGACTAAGATAGTGACTGATATTTTACATGCTAATTCAGAAGTTCTTAATACTTAACAAAAGGTAAACACAAGCAATGATATGATCAAACATACTACTAATTCAATAGCTAATATCCTATGATGGCTTCTTAAATTCTAAATTGATCGCATAACACGCTAACTTTTTTTCATCTGGGATTGAAACTAGGCTTTGACACAGGAGTGAAAACCATAGCAATTCTAACTCGATCTAACTCGATTTGATGTCCACCCATTGCTTATGCCCCGGAACCCACTTGGGACATTTTGGACTGAAATAGGTTGACACAACCCTCAAGTTTAAGAGTTCAACAATGGGTGCAAATTTAACACAACGCGGAGTTTTGTACTGGTTGATTGAAGCACCTAAGCTGATGGCATAATCCATAAGCTTATCAAATGTTCCTGACTCCACAATCTTGATTTCCAGTGGTCCGATGGACTTATCCGAGGCACGTCCTTGACGGTATACACTGTCGAGTGA
The DNA here is from genome assembly GCF_009905375.1 of Apium graveolens. Classification (NCBI taxonomy): domain Eukaryota; kingdom Viridiplantae; phylum Streptophyta; class Magnoliopsida; order Apiales; family Apiaceae; genus Apium; species Apium graveolens. The sequence continues at coordinate 99,534,114 of NC_133655.1, read as the reverse complement.
CTCTTCCATTGCAAAGCAACAATCCTCAAAAACTGATGGCGGGACTGGAGTTTTTCCATTTACACTTAGCTCCCAGAACAGAACATAGTGTCCCGGAATTGTTGTCGTGTCTGCATAGCTCGTGTACTCAATGAGCGTTGCATCAAATGGTAGCAAATGAGTCACAGCATTTTTCACTGCATTTTGTAGCTCAACTTCATCAGTTTTGTCGGAATCAATGCTTAGAACAACATTTTTCCGGCAAATGAAGTTGAATTGTGGGGCCTTGTTCTTGAATCCAGCAACTCTCAGCACATCACCAACTCTGTATCTATAAAGCCCTGCCAAACATTAAACAAATACACGTAAGACTAATGGAACTAAGATTAATAAACTCGTAAAACCAAACGATAATGTAAACTTTGTTTTCTAAATTTACCAGCATAGGTGGTGACAACAAGCTCATATTCTTGTCCCAACTTAACATCAGCCAAATCAACCAATTCTTGCTGTTCTTTCTCATTGAGTGAATCAGGCACATTGATGGAACTTGTAACGACATTGTTTCGATGAACAGGCAAGAATTCAAAGTAAGCCATGGTTGGAATTAGTGTATAAGTGACTTCACTTGGCTTACAAAGTGGGTTAAGATTGACACCAAAATAGCACTCAGAAGAAGCATACATAGTGCAAACAAGAGGAAGGCCATTACTATAGTAATCAAGTGTTGGTATATATTGTGACATGGTCCCTGTTACTATAACATCAACATACTTTGTATTGGGCCACAACCTAGTCAAGATACCTTGCCATGATTTCTTGCTACACTCAGTTTCAATAAAATTGGCTAATTTTGTGTCTGGCTTGAGAATTCTAAGAACAGATTCTCTCACGGAAGGGTCAGTGATTTCAGGGTTAAGAGTCCCAGTTTTGATATCGTTACAAAGAAAAGGCCAATGTTTTTCAAGGAACCGGATGGCCCTGATGAAACCAGAAGCGAAAACAGCGCCTACACGGAGGACTTCATTATGGAGACATAAGCCACAAAGCATTTGGGAGTACATGCTTTGGTAAGAGTCAGAGCAAAGAATGGTTTCATTTGGGCTAGTATAATTTGTGTAGGGATCATAAGGCCTGTTTTTGAAATGGGAACTTTTGTAGTAACTTGTTAAAACAGGACGTGCAACGAGACCACCAGGAGTTTTAGCTTCTAACTTAATAAACAAGAAATACATTCCTTTTCCCTTGTCTAAACCAGGAACAAACTGGTTCATTACAGGCATCAACAGACTGTACAGCAATGATCTCCTCTCCAGCTCTTCCTGGATTGTGGGCATCAGCTTTCTCTCGCCTCCTGATGTCCCCGAACTGCACAAAACAAAAAATATAATTATTTTTGAGTTTACAACTTAAAACTACTAACAATATTTTTTTTTATGTGCGGTGAAATTGTACCTTGTTAAGAATTCAGAGATGGGGTCAGAGGAAAGGATGGGGGATTTATCACCATTGGCAATACGGTTAATATCAGGTTGTAAATCTTCATATTTGATGACAGGCATGATTTTCTTGAAAGTGTGTCGATCAGTTTTACCAGCAAGGCCGTGTCGCTCAAGATATTCGACATGGCCATTGCGGGAGAGGATTTCAGAAAGAATTTGTTGTTGAATTTCATCAGGTTTAGAGGTGACTTCTTCGATGAAATGAAGAGTCTCTGTGTTTTTCTGGGAGAGATTCAAGTGTGAAGATGATCTATTATGTGGTGATGTTTTTGGTGCTTCAGGCATGGCGTTGTTTCAAATTAACGGAGGAAATAAATGGAAATTGTATGACCAGAGAGAGAGAGAGAGAGAGAGAGAGAGAGAGAGAGCTGTTATGAAGGAAGTAGAAATATGGTTGTGTTGGGGAGAAAGGAGGGTGTTTATATAATATAACTCAAGGTGTTCTGGGGTCCAGCACTCCAACTCCGGCATTTTGAGTTTTTACTTTTTACCCATGTTCTAAAAATCCTCTATCCATTCGATTTAATAATTAACTATTTTTATATTTTAATAAACACATTATATTAGTTATTTATTAATTATTCCGATTAATTATTGATTATTCGATTAATCACTATAATGGTTTTATCAATTAATTTAGATTGGCTCTGTTTGGGATTGCTGTTAAAAATTGATGTGTTGTTAGAAAAAGTGCTGTTGTAAAAATCAGATGGCTGTTTGGTAATTTTTTTGATTCGTATATGTTTTGATGCAAAAAATTAAAAATAATGATGCTTTTGGTAAGATTTGATGGTGAAATCAGCATCTGCATTCTGCAACAGCTAGCTGAAAAGCAGCTTTGTCTAAAAGGAAAAAACATGGGGTTTCTCTAACAGCAGCTTTTAAGCCAAAAGCACTTTAGCTTTTAAATTTTACCAAACAGTTTTTTAACTGCTTTTCAGCGAAAAGCTACCAAACAGTTTTTTAACTGCTTGTTGCTGTCTGCAACAGCAATACCAAACACACCCTCAGTCTTTTAGAAAGAATACAGTTTTATACCTCTCTTTTTTTCCTAAAAAATTTAATTTTTTACTTACCGTATTTAATTATAAGAGTCATTATAAACTATTTTAACTTAGATTCTGCAGATTATTATTTATTTATGTAGAAGTTCGAAAGAATTCATTTAGGCAATTCATAAAATGTAAGTTACCTTAAATGAGAATTAACCATTAACAATATATTAATGATGACATTTAATCAAATTATAAATACTTTTAATAATCTGCATTGTTAATTTTAAGAAAAGAGTAGGATTGATCATCTCATATCACAGTTAACTTATCATCTGGGGTAAAAGGAAAAATACAATCATATTTCCCGACAAGAGAAAAGATAAGAGTGATGAACTATAGTCTATGAGACATCACAAAGTTGTGTATCAAATTTTATGTGTACTTCCATATTTTAGAGTTAAAAATATTAAGTTTAAACTCTACTCGAATTTGTATTTATGTACGAATTTAATGATACTAATCGAAAATTAATATATTTATTTACTGATTTAATATACAAAAATACACGAATTATTTACAAAAAGTAAATAAATATCAACTATTATTATATGTAATAGATAATTAAATAATTTAGGATAGTAAACAACCAAGATACGAATATAAAATACATAAGATAATAATAATTAAAAATAGTTTATTTAATTAAAAAAAATTCTGACTTACAAGTAAAATTATTTAAACACTCATATAACTTATAAATATTCATATACTTATCAATTATAAATCACTTATTAACTTTAAGTCATAGGTTATTTATTTTAAAATTTCCCAAACGAACACTATAATAATAGACCAATGCTAGACCTATGCATGTAAGAGGTCTCATCAATAACTATAAAATATTTTATAAAAGATAATAATATTCCAGATATTATCTTACCTAAGTTTTCTAAGGTAAAAAAATTCTCATACAAAAATATGTGAGTAATATTATAATTATAGAAAATTATATAAATTTATACAAATTTTATTGAGAATTTCTGTAATATATCTCAAATTAAAGAGTCATTTTATCATTATGTCCTTTTCCTTTCAATAATTACAAATATGTTCCATGGTTAATTTTTAACTTACCTTTAACTCATGTTAATATTTTTAAATTATAAAAATAAATATTTGTCTAGTGACTAGGACCAGAATACCCTTATGAAAGTTAGTTTCTAAGACATCACTTTATCACTTCCCCAATTCTTTACATCACCAGTGTTTTTTGGAGAAAAAGATACAAATATATTGTATTTTTTTCATTCTATGAAATAATATTTTTTAATTATTAATTATTATTATTTTTAGTGAAACATAATTTTTATTATTTTTTACAATTTTAATTGATTTGTTGATAATAGTAAAAAATAATTATGTTTTTAAGCGTCCACATACTAACTTTAATAAAAGATTAGTATGTGTTGATCAATATAAACCATTTTATGTAGTATCCGGTAACTTTCTTTCTACAAGAACAATGAGTTGAATTTTTCCAAAAACAGTTCTTCTCTTTCATCAACAAAATTAAACTATAAAAATATATTTAAGAAACATAAATACTTATAAAGGTATCATATACATTGATACCATATCATGTACATTACATAACAGTAATCTAAGGTTATATATGTGAGTAAAAATTATAAAATTGTGAAGTTGATCATAGTTAATCTAAAATTATAAAAAAATTGAAAATGGGATATATTTGTAAATATAATTTTAAATGTGATATATTCATAAATCGGTTTTTAAAGTGGGACATAATAATAAAAAAAAATCAATATTATTAGTGTTTTATACTAAAAACTACGCATATATACACATACACATATATACACACACATTTTGTACATTATTATGGAGTAAAGTGAATGTCCCGCTCAAAATTTGCGCTAAATACATGAATATCTTAAATGTGTTTTACGGGCTAAATTCGGTCATACATATAAAGTTTTTAAAGTAGGAAAGTTTGAAATTAAGATACCTATATATTTAATAAATTATAATACATTTAAAATTTTTAAATTTAAGGAAAATATGTCAACAAATAATATGATAGTATACTATAAATATTGTAACGACTGAGAAATTATGTTTGTATTATATCTTAATAAATATGATTTATGTGTTTTATTATGTTATTAAGTGTGTTGAGTTATAAACCCTAGTTGTTATATGCTATGTGCATTTTGTTTCGGTCCGAATGTGTTTTGGGTAATTATCGGATGTTTTATTCTAGGTTAAATGCTTTTATATCAAAATTTGTACGGCCCAAACAGTGTTTTAATAGCCGATATTTCATATAAAATCATTGGCCTTATTTTTCCTAATATGACCTATACCATATTGATATTCTGAACGCCACACGTTTTACAAATTTTCTCTGTTCGCGAAAAATGACTTTTCCTATCCCCTTCGGGTGTCAAAAGCCCCACAAAAATCACATTTTTATTTTTATAGGATCATGAAATTATCAAATATCATTTTTCTTTGCATTTTTGTGTTATCCACAAATTTTGGGAATTTTTGACATATATTTTATATTTATTGGATATTTAAAAATTCAAAATTAATACCCAAAAATTATAAAAATTAGGGCCAATTAATTTTAATAGATGTATAATTAGGGCCTTAATTTTATTTAGGGGTATTATTTTTACTAGTATGAATAGCTGATTAATTAGTAATTAATTATTAAATAATCATTAAAAATTCAAAAAATAGAAAAAATTGAAGAACACAACTTTGGGGGTGAGATTTTGTGCAGGATCGTTGACTGATGATTTTGAAAGCTGTAGTGATCCGTTTTTGATGCTCAAGTTGTTGGATCTATCGAATCTTGGCCCTGCGTTTTATGATATTAATTAAAAGAGTACGAATAGAACAATAACCTTAATCGCTACGGCGCAAGCGATTCAAATCCACGTCTTCTACTGTATTCCCTGATTCTCCTTGGACGAAGTGTGAGCTTCGATCTCCCAAGGTGTACCTCTCCCAAAGCTCCGAAATTCCAAAACCCTAGCTGGCTCCTTGAGAAAAACGGCTGCCTCTCTCAAACCCTAGGATGTAATTTCGTTTTTTGTATGTTGACCCTAGCTTTAGGAGAATGAGAATATTTATAGGCTATAGTAGGGATCATGGACCATTAGGTCATGCCTTCTAATGACATTCTGGGCCAAGCCCAATGTCATTAAATATTAATTCAATCCACTAAAGAATTAATATTTGCACTACCTTTCCTAATTCCGTAAATTAATTATTTAATTCGGCTCCCATATTAATTGCTTTTAAATTCCCCATGTTTAAGATATCGCATGTCCATTAATTAAATTAATTTCTAACAATTAATTTAATCAATATCTTTTATCTTTGATCATCCACTCAACCTTATAATTATGCAAGAACAAATCTGCCTGCAGGACTAAAGCATAATTATCTTTATGAGCTTTCAAAAGGACATCATCACCCGAATATATTTTTCGGACACGGTTTCCTTTTTTAGTTAATATCCCACTCTATATATAATGGCATTTCCCAATACATAAATTCGTAATTTAAAATAAATTACTTAATGTATGAATCAAGGCATGTACATTAAATACAAGTGTCAATTACTAAAAGAGTCTGGTTCCTTCTCTCTGCTGGGCTGTGCCTGGTGCAGTTAACCAGTGATTCTATCCCATTTTCTGATAGGTATTCCCTAAATTCTCCAAGCAAGTATTCGCCACCACGATCTGATCGTAGTGACTTGATACTTTTATTAAGTCGCTTCTCCGTTTTAGCTTTGTACTCTTTGAACTTATCAAAGCACTCATACTTACGGCGCAACAAATAAACGTACCCATATCTTGAATAATCATCAATAAAAGTGACGAAATACTCATAACCACCTCTTGCTTGGATATTCATGGGTCCACATAAATCAGAGTGAACCAATTCTAACACTTGTTTGGCTCTATTCCCCTTTGCCTTGAAAGGCCTATTAGTCATTTTTCCTTCTAAGCAGGATTCACAAACTGGAAATGGCTCCACTACCAATGAGCTTAAAGGCCCGTCTACTACCAGTCTTTGAATCCTCCTCAAGTAATATGACCTAATCTCAAGTGCCAAAGATATGTTTGGTTCAAACTAGAAGGTTTCTTTCTTTTAGTAGAGTTAGAAGATGTGTTGTTCAATTCCCTATATTGCAGTTGCAGTGCAGGTTGACTATGATTAATTATATACAAATTGTCTTGCAATGTACCAGAACATATAATTCGTTTATTTATCATAATAGAAACATTGCGATCCAAACAAACATTATAACCATCCAAAGCAAGTTTAGAAACCGAAATTAAATTCCTTCTAAAAAAAGGTACATAAAGACAATTGTTCAAAACCAAAATCCTATCAGCTTCAAAAGATAAATGAATAACTCATACTGCAACTACTGCTACTTTTATAGCATCTCTCATGAACACGTATATCTCACCATCTCTAAGCATTCTGGATAGCTGGAACCCCTGCATAGAATTACAAACATGATCAGTGGCTCATGTATCTACACACCAAGTGCTCGTAGATATAGCCGCTATAAATATTTCTGTAACTAGAGAAAGAGACATACCAGTATTGTTTGTCTTCTTAGGAAGAGGACAATCCTGTTTCCAGTAACCTGACTGCTTGCACCTGAAGCACTTTCCCTTAGGCTTTTTAACACCACCTTGAACTCCCACTGCCTTCACAGCTTTATGTGTCTGAGCCTTTTTCTTCTTCTTAATACCTTTCGGCTTAGAGGAAGAACCTTTCTCAACCACATTCACTTGAACACTCTGCCGAAATAATCCTTCAGCTGCCTGAAGTTCTGTCAGCAGTTCCGCGAGACTATACTGCCTCTTGTTCATGTTGTAATTCAAGCGGAACTGCTCAAAACTCTTGGACAAGCTCATAAGGATAATGTCAATTTGGGTTTCCCCGTCAAGTTCAGCACCAAGGATCTCTATCTCATTCAGATGTGACATCATCTTGAGAACATGATCCCTTACAGGTGTTCCTTCATCCATTTGAGTGTTCATTAAAGCCTTCATGGCTACTTTCCTAGCAGCCCTATTCTGATCTCCAAAAAGTTCCTTGCGATTAAAGAGCATATCCGAAGCAGTGGCCATAGACTGATGTTGATGCTGCAAAATACCCTTCATTGCTTCCAGAATGTAACATCGCGACATCTCATCAGCCTTAATCCACCGCTTTTAATACTCTTTCTCATCTTCAGGAGCATCAACAGCAGGCTGATCAGGCTTGGGTTCATAAGTGCAAAACTTGTACTCCTCAGCAGTCAACACAATGTCCAAATTTCATTTCCATTCAATATAGTTAGGTCCGGTAAGTTTGTTATCCTTAAGTATGGTGAATAGTGGATTAAAGACCATTTTATCTTGAGAATCATGCATGAAAAAAATATCACATTACACATAAATAAGGGTGCATTAAATATTAAGACCTATTGATTTCTCTAACAATTATTAAAATTAAATGCACTAACATTTAAACACCATAAGTTTCTGGTACGCCACGATGTGTGACATGTATACCACCTAAATTTGTTTAAATGTTACTTCGGTCCTATTACTAAACAATACGCCACGTTGGGGTGGTCTATATTATTTTTCATAGCTAAATGTATACCATCATCAAATCTTAAATTATTTGAAATCTATGGAACTTGGTACGCCACGATGGGTGGCGTGTATACCTTCCAATATTCATAATTTTTCCTTGAATAGAATACTTCAATTCAATATTCATCAATGGTTTGATTTCCAGGTAGTGGAGGAGTCACATTGGTCTCACTTAATACCCACAGCCTTACAAGTTTGATGAACCCGTTTTTGACAAAATCGCCCCATATCATAAATAAAGAAAATTCGTATTTATTTATTTTTAAAAATTATTAATTTAAGAAGTTTGTTCTAGTAATTTCTATAACATTCTAGACACCATAAATTACATGCCACGATGGGTGACATATATATAATTTATATTCATCTTTATGTTATATTACATACAAACAATAATGGAGACCATGGGATTTAATTTCATATTAATTCCCTCTCCCACTTAGTATTTACTTTGAGGATTTTAATCTAGATGCATCGTCCTATGTTATTTCTTCGAAGTCCACATGTATTATAACAACACAAAGAACACATAACATAGCAGCATACTATCATGATTAAAGCATTAATAAAAACATCCCTATGTCCATGTCATTCTAGCATGCAAAGGGTTAGTATCACATGACATAACAACACAGACAAGAAACACATAGTAGAAATAATCAAGAGAAGCAGTAATTATGTAAAACATAATAAAACACATCCACTATTATGGCTCCAGAAAAATAGCTTCGAATTCATCCTTCGAAAAATTCTGGAAATCTTCGAGAGCCCGGTTAGAGGCCTAAACAGCCTCAAAACGCCTTGAAATAATGGATCAATGGTCTTTCGACCCTATGATTTGTGATCGTCTCGTTCTGCCGTTTTCGAATTGGTATTGTACGCCCAAATCGGACATCGTATGCAAAATCTACAGCCAAAACAGCGAAGCACCCCGAAAATATAATGCAACAGCGAAAAATCTCTGTTTCTTGCAGCTCCATTGATCAAACAATTACATACAAAATAATACAGATGAACCAGCCTATTCTCTTACATCAGATTATAATCTAAAACAATTATAAATTGATTTACAAGATTACAAGATCAGAATAAGAAAAAACAAAACTATCAGGATCAACCCTCGTGATTTACAACAAAACCACGATAAACCACGTGGAATCCAATCAAAACAAAATAACCACACTTAAACCACGTGGGATCCAAACACATAATTAAAACATGGCCATAATAGTGAATAATAACCTGCATCACAGAAACAATACAAGCATACCACTATATACATATATATATAATCATGACATGTACGATATATCATAAAACGCAGAACCTAGAACCAGGCTCTTGATATCAATTGTTGGATCTATCGAATCCTGACCCTGCGATTTATGATATTAATTAAAAGAGTACGAATAGAACAATAACCTTAATTGCTACGGCGCAAGCAATTCAAATCCACGTCTTCTACTGTATTCCCTGATCCTCCTTGGACGAAGTATGGGCTTCGATCTCCCAGGGTGTACCTCTCCCAAAGCTCCGAAATTCCAAAACCCTAGCCGGCTCCTTGAGAAAAACGGCTGCCTCTCTCAAACCCTAGGATGTGATTTCTTTTTCTTTTTTGTGTGTTGACCCTGGCTTTAGGAGAATGAGAATATTTATGGGCTACAGTAGGGATCATGGACCATTAGGTCAGGCCTTCTAATGACATTCTGGGCCAAGCCCAATTTCATTAAATATTAATTCAATCCACTAAAGAATTAATATTTGCACTACCTTTCCTAATTCCGTACTTTAATTAATTAATTCGGCTCCCATATTAATTGCTTATAAATTCCCCATGTTTAAGATATCGCATGTCCATTAATTAAATTAATTTCTGACAATTAATTTAATCAATATCTTTTATCCTTGATCATCCACTCAACCTTATAATTATGCAAGAACAAATCTTCCTGCAGGACTAAAGCATAATTATCTTTATGAGCTTTCAAGAGGACATCATCACCCGAATATATTTTTCGGACACGGTTTCCTTTTATAGTTAATATCCCACTCTATATATAATGTCATTTCCCAATACATAAATTCAGAATTTAAAATAAATTACTTAATGTATGAATCAAGGCATGTGCATTAAATACAAGTGTCAATTACTACATCCGGATTAAGAACCTAAGCAATAATAATATCGTAGAATCTTAGTTCTTCTTTATTGTCATAATAAAAGAAACAATTATTCTACTATTTTGATCCCGTTCAATATACACAAAGTATACAAGTATTATTCAATAGTCAAGATAAACTATTTCTAAATAATACTTCAAATGTTCCAGTGGTTTGTCTAATAGCACTTAGACTGCGAACCTTTATTATATTATATAAGGAGTTTGATAATCTAATCTTCTGCTATCCCATTTGATACTAAATTGTCTACAATATATAATATACAGACAATGTGAAAACATGCATTCAAGATTCTCAAATAATTATTATTGAAGTATATACTTCAAACGAATATTTCAGTATAAACCCTAATTTCAGTATAAACCCTAACACAAGTAACCAAATCAAAGCTTATTTCAAGCCCTTTAATTTGATATCACTTTTGCAATCTGAGGTTGATTATTGATTAAAGTCGAATTTTGATGTTCTTGGTTCAAAATCGAGTTATAATTGTTGATGATTGTTGATTGTTTTTGAGTTTATAATTAGCTTTATATTCCAATAGTACATATATATACATATACTCTGATATATTCCGATGTTGGGATACATCGAAAGCATACCGATTGTTCTGGATACTGAGCTATGGACTGGATGGTTACGATATGGGCTGGGTATGAACCGGACCCTTAATTATTAGGCCATAGTGTCCAGGTACCCTATATATTGGTGGGTCTATACAGATGGGTATAGATCCACACTATATCCTGACTGATGAGCAGGTTATAGAGCATATGTTGGTTTTTGTGTCCAGTCTAATTCGTTTGGTACTCGCCGATAGCGGCCTTCATTATTCCCTGCAGAATCCTGTGGTTACACGAGCAAACAGATTACCGGTTCATTTAACTTTATTTCTTTTCACTATATATATATATATGTTGCAGGCTTGTTGAGCAATTTTGGCTCACCCCTATTATTGTTGTTATTCACCTTATTTTTCAGTTAAAGTCGAAAATGAAACACATCCGTACCTGAGTGGTCAAGAAGCGGGTCAGATGGCGGGACCCTCTGGCACCTTTGGTTTCAATTCCAATTCCAGAAGAGAGTTTTGAGATGCCCAGGTGTAGCAGGAACAGTTGTAAATGTTGTTTGAATAAAAGAAACTTAGTTTAAAATTTATGTAGATAACTGGTTTGTAATAAAGAAGGTTTGTAAGACTGTTTATTTGGGCTTTTTGTAATAAAGTAGTTAGTTGTTCTTATTTTCATACTTTAATCTTAATATATACTGAGTAATAGTATAAAAGGGCTATTTATATATTTCTATAATTATTATAAAGGTTTATTAATGTAATTAGTGGCAGTAATACCCCAGATCTATACCCGAATTTGGAGGGTGTTACAGTTGGCATCAGAGCTTAGGTTTTGGCCCCTGAAACAAGAACATTAAGGTTAAGATAAGATAGGAAGATCACATAAGATAGAGATAATGGTATTAGGGTTTTGCTAGTTTCATAGATTAGGAAATTGTAAGTTCTAGGAATGGGAAATGACCTTTTCTTGTGTTATGGTTATTTTGTCAGATGGCTTCATCTTCGTCGGAGAGGAATGTGTCTGGACCAGCGGTACCACCAGTTCCCATGCCACCAGCAGCACATGTAGATCAGCCGGTTCTAAAGGTACCTGATCCTATAGACTTTTTCCCATATTTTAAGCCCGAGATACCTCAGTTACCACCGCTCGAGTTTCCGATGCTCGAGATACATGACCTAATTGATTTTCCAAAGTTGGATGAGTTAGAGGTACCATTTTAGCATCCAGAGCCAGAGATGCCAGTGCTGCAGCCATAGCCAAAGATTCCATTTCAGTAGCCCGATGTAAATCCAGATCCTCAGCTGATTGAGCCACAGATTCCACCGGTGTTATTCCCAACTCCCATAGCTATCTACGCCCCAGTGCCAGGGATTTACCATTTTCCACCTGCTGAGTTCATGGATGAGCAGGTTATTGATCAGCCGGTGCCTTTACCTTCCCGAGGATCACAGAAAGACCTTAGAGAGCCGCGGATGCCGTACCATCAATATGCCAGGATAAGAGAGGATATGTATATGTGGAGGGCCCAGTGCAGCGAGATCCTTGGTTTGTTTGAGAGTCGAGAGTATGGTCTCGTGATAGCCTTGCTGCCAAATTATGTTATGAGAGAGAGGCTCAGGCAGATTTATCGAGCCGCTTTACAGGAGGTTGGAGAGCTGAGACAGGAGGACATTCGCACCGACGCAGTGTACTACCGGGCCATGAGGTTGGTGGAGACAGTTTTAGATTCGATCCGACGGGAGAAAGACCGTGTGCCACCAGATTTTTAAGATCAACCAGTCAGTCAGATGTGTTGTACTATATGTGACATATGTAGATAAAGGCAGCATAGTATAGTGTGATTAGGCTTGTATGTGTGTAGTATCTAGTTTTGACATGTAGCAACAGTAGCTATGACAGATCGGATGTAGACCCTTTTATATCAAGCACTAACACCTAGAGCTGGTGTCATATATATATAAAATAAACTTTTTCAACTTTTTCTTTTATTTTAAATTTCAGTCTTTATAGCATTTACATTTACTTTACTGTTTTACAGTTTTTCCCATATCTTAAGTTCTGTTTTATTTAAAAGAATGTCGTACCATCTATTATTCCAAATTTTAAAATTATTTCAAAAGATTTGTTTAAGTTCTGAACTGTTTTAATTTCTCGTTTTGATATCTGTCAAATTATTTTCTTTCCATTATCAATTGTTTAAATTCTCTGTCTTAATACCAGACAAATTGTTCCTTATCTCTTGTTATCTATTTAGTAAATTATTATTAAATTTCCGAGTTGCCTTTTACATTAAATGCATTTCTTTCTACTTCCAACTAGTGAATTATTTAAGTGACTCGGATTTTTTATTTTTCCATTTACCGTGTCACCCGAGGCCGATATTGAGACTTCAACATCAGGTGGCATTATATTTTAAGAGCATATTCAGTAGGTTCTTAGCTCACTGTTAGGTAATGAATAATACACAGAGAGGGGGGGGTGAATGTGTTTTACTATTTTTAGGCTTTTCTTGAAAGTTAATGGTTGAACAAAGTAAATTAAATCTTGTAGATAAAAGTGTTCATGCAGAATTTGAACTTGCAGAAAGTAAAGAACATAGATCTTCAAAACTCACTTAATTTTATATTAAAATTAAGACTGTTTTGCTACAAAATTTCTAAGCTCTTTCATGTTAAAGAGCTCAGCTTCTTCTTGAGAGTGTTACAAGAAATCTGATCTAAATTGTTACTTTTGACTAAGGACCAGTGTTAACTTTATAACTCAGTTAACTGCTGGTTTACATAGTGGATAATAAAACATGCTATTAGCTTTTCTAAACAGTCACTTGTCATTTCTATTTATAGAAAAGCAGATCTTCCATTTCTGGCTTAGCATATCTTTAGCATCCCGTGTTCACTTTAATCTTCCTCTATCAGTTAATCTTTGCCATTGATCTTGCACACTCTTCAAGCTGCTTTTTGTAGACTTGTCAATCCAGCTGTTGGATTGTTTGTTGATTGTTTATCTTGGATATTAAACTGATCTGCAATATTGTACTTTGAGACTGTACATCGAGATCTCCAGTTTATATATATAGAAGACTTGACATCTCGATAAGTATATAGGTTTATCGAGATCTCTAGCATTCCATATTTGGATTGGATTGTTGAGGTCTTTAGCTTATTGAGATCTCTAGTCTTCACATCTATACTTTGAGTTTTCGATAACTCTTAGTTCTCGAGTGGCTTCTTAACTTGTCGATATCTCTGAGTTCTCTAGTCAAATTCACCTTATCGATATATCAGAGTTCTCTAGTGAATTTTGACTTATCGATATCTCTGAGCTCTCTAGTGGAACTTGACTTATCGATAACTCGGAGTTTTCTACTGAATGTAGACTTGTCGATAACTCTGAGTTCTCTAGTGAAGGAATGACTTGTCGATATCTCCAATCTCCCGTTCTTCAATTTGGCTTGTCGATATCTTCCTGAGTTCTATAGTAGCTATCCTGACTTCTCGATAAGCCATTCTGGAGTTCTCGAATGAGTTCTCTATAACATTAAATCCGTGACTTGTAGAGATCTTGACTTAAAAATCTTTTTTCTCCAAACAGATTTATTCAACTCAAAGCTTCTTCAAAATTCTTCTGAGGCATGATCTTCTTGATCTTCTTCCAGATAGAATCCTTAGGCTTGATATTGTTTCAGGAAAAAGACTCTAGTCTGCTCCTTTGCATTTTTACAGACTTTAAGTATTACAAGTACAAAATACAAATTAAGATAACAATACAACTTACTTAGGGTTGGTTCCAAGTTTAACTGATTACCAAAAATAATAGTTCATTAATCTCTTCCTTAGATCATATGTTCATGTGGCTTGCTTCATACTTTGATCAGAGACACTAATGATATTGTTATCTTCAGTGAGCTTTGACATCATCACTTATATATTACTATCTCCCCCAACTTGTTCATTATATAATTATGCACAAGTTCTGATTCATGATGTCAAAACTCTGGCTAAATGCAGAATTCACTCTCCCCATTTGGTTCTTCTTTTGAGTTGCATTTAGATTTATTCTTCTCTCCCCCTATGAAGAATATACTCCCCCCTATGAAGAATAGAATTTTATTATCTGGCAACATCCATCACCTGTTTTGGCATTGAGACATATTCTCCCCCTTTTTGACATTATCTCCAGGTAGAAAGATCCAGCTAGATGTACATTGTTCAAACTGTTGTCATTGTCCATTCAGAGCACTGTTTGCAGCTTCAAGCTTCAGTTAGATCTGTGGTGAAAAGTTTATCAAGTAAATGGAAGTTTCACTTAGATCTGCTAAAGAAGTCTGTCAGTAACAAAAGTCCTAAACTCTCTGTTCTTTTGAATAAGTAGTCTCACTACTTTCTCACTGCACTAGTCTCATGACTTTTGAGAGTCAGAGTTTCCTCACAAGGATTACTAAATCCAGACACTCATCTACCTCTCCTTTTTCCAGGAAGGATCCTGCCTCTCTTCTTTTCTGTTTTTCTCTCAATTTTTTCTCTCATTCTCACATGAAAGGCTCAATTATTGTTTGACTTACAGAAATAAGAGGTGGCTGAGAAGAGTTGTATGTGATCATATGATTAGGGGTAATCCATATAGGTTTAACCATACTCATTTCATCAAAAGAGTAAATACCATTTTGAGATTGTAAGATGAATGAATCATCAGAAACACCTGTGACAGTTTGACTCACAAATTGCTCTGTGGTTTTGATAGTGTGTTGTTCCTCACTTGTAGTAGGAACCTCCAACTGAATTGGAGGGGATTTGACTGGGTTACTATTATGTACACCAGCCTCAAACCCTTATGTGTCTTGCAACACACTGGCACATAAATGTGCTATACTTGCCCTTTTCATGACATTGTCATAGGCAATTGAACTTATAGCTTTGAATGCTAAGGCAATTTTTGCTAGAGTTGTGAGGGGAGTTGTTCCTTCATGAGGAACCTCCAATTGAATTGGAAAGGATTTAGATAGATCCCCCTTAGGAGTACTATCCTCAAACCTTACAGTCTGTGAAGACTGTTTTGCACATGAAGGTGCATTAAAGGTGTTCATGGGATATTCAGTAGGAACTGATAAATTTCCCATGTTAATGATGGTTTCTTTTCTCAAACAATAAAATAATCTGAAGAACATGGTAAAATTGCTGTCCTTTTGTAAAACAGGTTTCTTTTGAGAGTCACTTGAGTGAGATTGTGTTTGATTTTGTGTTTGTGTTGTTGTTCCTGGGTGAACTGCAGTTTGGTTGAGAAGTGTTTTAGCTACAGTTTAGCACAAATACCTGTTGATTAATCATTTGAATTTCCTGTTGTTGTCTGAGCAGATTGTGTTGGACCTGTAATGCATTGAACATACTTGTCTTTTTGGAATTTTAATTAGGCATAAGCATTGAGATAAACAGTTGCAAGCACTATGACAGGAAATATAATAATCAATTGAGTTGTAAACACAAGGCAATCATGACATAAACAACAAGCAACAAAAACAAATTGATAGAGAAGAAGAGAATTTTTCATTGATAATAAACACAGAGTACATTAAGATTTAGATTACATCAAGTAAATCCTAATCCTAACTACTCTAGTTTTGGCTTCTTCTTCTCGGCCTCTATCCTCCTTGCCCGACGCTGGTAAGCTTGGACATGGAGTGTGCAAGAGAGATGATCCTCTCCTGCAACTCCAGAGCAGCAAGGCGTTGCTGCTTAGCCACCCTTGTACGTCTCTCCTACTCCATAGAGACTTCTCCCTCAAAGAAAAGGAAGTTGATCTGATCGTCCGACGAGAGTTCATCAAAGAGCTCAAGTGGAACATCAAAAGGGCTGCAAACAAACCCTTGATACAGACACGAAGTCCGATAGGATCAAAGTAAATTTAGTCATTAGCCAGATGATGAACTGATTGATAAACTCCATTTAAAAGCCTGTAGAAGACTGGATCATCCATTGGAGAGAGAGAGATGAACAAGAGGTGAGTTTTGAAATTAGGATGTTTGTTGAGAATGAGAGTAGTGATGGATACAGAGGAGTGAAGGGTTTGAATTTATAGAGGGAGAAAAGAAAGAAACCAAGAGACTCTTGAAATATCCGGTTAATAAGTGTAATAATCACACAAGCAAACTTTACGAGAAACTAGACAGTTAGAAATGACTAGTTACTATTCCCCATGCAAGTACTCAAGAATCTTAGTTCACTTACTAGGATAACTATTTCCCATGCAAATAAACAAGTACTCCCTACACAAAAAGTAACCCCTCCTATCAGCAAAATATTTCACTAGCTAACTCATCAAAACAAATACTGATAAGGAATTATTTTGAATAAATTCAAAACACATAATTAGCACATAGTCAAATAATTTTAACTATTATCAGCATTCGTAAAATATCACATATAATGCACTAGTCTACTTATATTATACTAACATATTCCACATTTTTAAAAAAAAATTGCACAAACGTACGTAAATGTGTCAATAAGTCGGAGTAATTATAGACAAAGTATGTCAAAAGTATTTTGCTGAACATAATTTATGAATTATGTTGGATATATTTGAGATGTCATGTCTAATGTGTTTCATGTTTAGTTTTCAGATCTTAACAAACGGGAAATATCAGTTCTTACTGGAATCAGTACTTACTGGAAGTCAGGACTTAATGTCATATCAGGACTTAAGGTCATATCAAAACTTAAGTACAGGAAGACTTACAGTTAAGGAAGGAAGCTGATTAACAGTAGAAGATCGAGACTAATACAGAAGAAGATATGCAAGGAAAGAGTTAGAGGACTAGAAGAATTATATAAGATATCTGATTGATATATTTTAGGAAACAGAATTATATTCCATATCAATTAGAAGTTATCTTGTAACTGTGTACAATATAAACACAGACATAGGTTTACACTATATGTGTTATCATTATCGAGAAGATCATACATTGTAACCTAACAGCTCTCGTGATATTTGTTCATCACTGAGAGAGAACAGTTCCATTGTAACAGAGTTTATTATATCGAATACATCTATTTTCTGTTACTTGTGTTCTAAATCAATTTGATTGTATTAAACACTGTATTCAACCCCCTTCTACAGTGTTGTGTGACCTAACAAGTGGTATCAGTGCCTATCTATTAACACACATACAGTAAAGATCCAAAACAATCATGTCTGAAGAAGCAGAAAATCCAACCAAGCCCGCCAAAACTGAAGAAAATCCAAAGATTCAGACCCACAGTCGATATGAGACTATTAGGGTTCCCATGTTGAGACCTTCTGAGTATCCCATATGGAAAGTGAAGATGGCTATATTTCTGGAAGCTACAGATCCAGAATATCTTGACAGCATTAATGAAGGACCACATAAACCAACCAAGCTCTCTGTTGTAGTTGCAGATCAGCCAACAAAGACCGTACCAAAGGAGAAAAGTGAGTATACAGCTGAAGATATCTCATCTATTACCAAGGATGCAAAGGTAAGACATTTGCTACATAGTGCCATTGATAATGTCATGTCAAACAGGGTAATTCACTGCAAGACTGCAAAGGAGATATGGGATGCCTTGGAGACAAGATGCCAGGGAACTGATGCAATCAAGAAGAACAGGAGGACTATACTCACTCAAGAGTATGAGCACTTTGACTGAAAACCTGATGAGTCATTAACTGGTTTATATGACAGATTTATCAAACTCTTGAATGATCTGTCACTGGTGGATAAGGAATATGATCTTGAATATTCAAATCTTAAATTCCTTTTAGCTCTTCCTGAAAGTTGGGATTTGAAGTCAACTACTATAAGAGACAACTATGCTCTTGATGAAACTACTCTTGATGAAATTTATGGTATGCTCAAGACTCATGAACTCGAGATTGATCAAAGAAGCAAGAGACATGGGAGAAATTCAAGGACAGTTGCTCTTAAGGCTAAGGAGGAATCCCCCAAAGTGGTTGTCTCAAAGAAAGGCAAAGGAAAGGCTCTCATCATAAAGTCTGATTCAGAATCATCAAGTACTGATGATGATGATTCAGAAACTGAAAGTCTACCTGAAGTAGATGTTGATGAAGAGATGATAAAATTGTGTGCTCTTATGGTGAAGGGTATCACAAAGATAGCCTACAGGAAATTTAGAAGAGGAAAGAAGTTTTCCAGGAAAAGTGGAAGTTGTGATAAGAAGGGATTCAGAAAATCTGAAGGCAGAGTAGGAAAGTCTGACAAAGGAGATTACTCGAATGTCAAATGCTACAACTGTGATGAGAAAGGCCACATATCTCCTGACTGCAAGAAAGGAAATAGTGACAAAGGCAAGGCTTTTGTCACAAAGAAGAAAAGCTGAATAATTATATGCATGTTCCTAATGCTCCTAGAAAGTAATGTTATAACAGTGGAAACTCTAACCATCTTGCTTCTTTTTGCAGGAAGAATAAGAATATAAACTCTTTACCTTCTAAATCAGGAGTTAAGAGTCATCCTGTTAGATTTAAGCCACAAAATCCTTGTTTTCATTGTGGTAGTATATGGCATTCCATTTATACTTGTAAGGAATATCATAGTTTGTACTATGATTATTATCAGATAAAACCTTCTTTGAAAAAAGTTACTTTAATTCCTTCTAGTGTAAAGTATGATGCAAAGTCTGATACTGTAAAATCTGATAAGAAAAATGTTAGCATAAACTATGATGTTAAATCCGCTGCAAATGCTAACAAACTTAATAAGGCCAAAGGATCCAAGCAAGTCTGGGTCCTTAAAACTAACCCCTAGTGGTCTTTGTGATTGCAGGGTAACAGGAAGAACATCCTAATTCTGGATAGTGGATGTTCAGGACATATGAATGGAAATAAAGCCCTACTACCAGACTTTGTGGAGAAAGCTGGCCCATGAGTATCTTATGGAGATGGCAACATGGGAAAAACTCTGGGATATGGTAAGATCAATCTTGGGAATGTCATCATTGAAGCAATAGCTCTTGTCTCAAGACTTAAACACAATCTGTTGAGTATAAGTCAAATCTGTGACAGAGGTTATTATGTGGATTTCTTTGAAGAACACTGTAAAGTTATAAGTAATTCTACAGGGAAAGTGGTTCTAAAAGGTAACAGGCATGGTAACATTTATGAAGCCAGACTTTCAACAAGTACTGATGATTCTGCAATCTGTCTGTTGAGTAGAACATCAATTAAAGAAAGCTGGAATTGGCACAAGAAACTCTCTCATTTAAATTTCAACAATATAAATGAGCTTGTAAAGAAAGATCTTGTGAGAGGACTGCCAAAGTCATTTTTTGCTCCTGATGGCCTTTGTAATTCATGTCAAAAGGCAAAACAAAGAAAATCTTCTTTCAAGAGCAAAACTGTGTCATCAATTCTTGAGCCTTATCACCTACTGCATGTTGATCTATTTGGTCCAGTTAATGTCATGTCTATTGCAAAGATGAAATATGCTATGGTTATAGTGGATGAGTTCACAAGATACACTTGGGTGTACTTCTTGCAGAAGAAGAATGAAACTGCATTTACTCTAACTGATCATGTCAGATAGCTGGATAAATTGATCAAAGATTCTGTTAAAATAATAAGGAGTGATAATGGCACTGAGTTCAAGAATTCAATCATGGAAGAGTTCTGAAAAGGGCATGGAATCAAACAGGAATTTTCTGCACCTGGAACTCCACAGCAAAATGGAGTTGTAGAAAGAAAGAACATGACTCTCATTGAAGCTGCACGAACAATGCTTGATGAAGCAAAACTGGCAACCTATTTTTGGGCTGAAGCTGTGCAGACTGCTTGTTTTACACAGAATGCTACACTCATAAACAAGCATGGAAAAACACCATATGAGATTGTGAAGAAAAAGAAGCCAAATCTGAAATACTTTCATGTATTTGGATGCAAGTGTTTTGTTCTTAAGACTCATCCTGAACAGCTGTCAAAATTTGATCTAAAAGCTGAAGAAGGAATTTTTGTTGGATATCCACTTTCCACAAAAGCCTTCAGAGTCTACAATTTAAGAACAAGGATTGTCATGGAATCTATCAATGTCTCTTTTGATGATAAGAAGATTACTGGACTTGAAGATTTCAATGATCATGATCAGCTGAGATTTGAGAATGAAGATTTAAATTCTGATTCTGTAAATTCTAATGACTTAAATCCTGATCTTGTAAGTTCTGATGATTTAAGTTCTGATGTCATTGAAACTGTGGTAACAACTCCAAAGGAAAATGCACTTGTCCAGGGGGAGCAAGATGAAGATCCTACCACATCTCAAGACTCTCGAGAAGCATCAGAACCTGTCACTGGCTCTTCAAGTTCTGATTTATCTAGTTCTGATGAGCCAAGTTCTAATAATTTTGGAAGCTCTGATTCTTCAACTCCTGAAAAATCAAACTCAAATTCTGAAGTCTCAGAGAGCATAACTACAGGGGGAGCATCTGAAAATGCTGATGGAGATAGCATGGATCATGGGGGAGGATCCAGTTCTAGAGATCAACTTCCATCTGCAAGAAAGTGGACTAAAGCACACACACACACACACCTGATTTAATCATTAGAGATCCTGAAGCAGATGTCATAACTAGAAATGCAACTTCAAATGAATGTCTCTATCATTCCTTTCTATCTCAGACTGAACCAAAGAAAGTGGAAGAAGCTCTTCAAGATGCTGATTGGGTGCAAGCAATGCAGGAAGAGTTAAATGAATTTGAAATAAATAAAGTCTGGAACCTAGTGCCAAGACCAAAGAACAGATCTGTTGTGGGCACAAAATAGGTGTTCAGAAACAAAACTGACAGTGATAGCATAATTATAAGGAATAAAGCAAGGTTGGTTGCTAAAGGCTACTCTCAAAAGGAGGGAATTGATTATGATGAAACATTTGCACCAGTTGCTAGATTAGAAGCCATAAGGATCTTTTTGGCTTATGCCGCTCACAAAAAGTTCAAAGTCTTTCAAATGGATGTGAAAAGTGCTTTTCTCAATGGAGAATCGGAAGAGGAGGTATATGTTGAACAACCTCCAGGCTTTATAGATACTAAATTTCCCAATCATGTCTACAGGCTTGACAAAGCACTTTATGGCCTTAAGCAAGCTCCAAGAGTATGGTATGAGACTTTAGTTCAATTCCTTCTGGAAAGTGGATTTCACAGAGGCACAATTGAGAAGACTTTATTCTACCTCAACCATGGAAATGACTTACTTTTGGTACAGAATATATGTTGATGATATCATATTTGGTTCTACAAATGCCAAACTCTGTGAGAGGTTTGCAAAGCTAATGCAGTCAAGATATCAAATGAGTATGATGGGAGAACTCAGCTATTTTCCAGGCCATCAAGTCAAGCAAAATGAAGAAGGCACTTTTATCTGTCAATCAAGTACACCAGAAACTTACTGAAGAAGTTTGGAATGCAAGATAGTTCAACAACATCTACTACCATGGCCACTGCAACCAAGTTATATAAAGATACTGGTTCATCAGTAGATATTACTAACTATAGAGGTATGATTGGCTCTTTACTCTATTTATCTGTAAGTAGACTTGATATCATGTATGCTACCTGTCTTTGTGTAAGATTTCAGGCTAATCCAAGAGAACCTCACTTAATAGCTTTGAAAAGAATTTTCAAGTACTTTAAAGGTATAGCTGATTTAGGATTGTGGTATCCTAGGAAATCAGATTTTAAGCTAATAGGTTACTCAGATGCAGATTTTGCAGGATGTAAAATAGACAGGAAACGCACTAGTGGAAGCTACCAATTTCTTGGAGGCAGATTGGATTCTTGGTTTAGCAAGAAATAAAAGTCAATTTCCACATCAACTGCAGAAGCAGAATATATTGCTGCAGGAAACTATTGTGCACAGATTCTTTAGATGAAGAATCAGTTACTGGATTATGGGTTAGAATTTTCTAAAATCCCTATTTACTGTGATAATCAAAGTGCTATTGCTATGACAGGTAATCCAGTTCAACACTCAATGACAAAGCACATCATCATTAGGTACCATTTCATAAGGGAACATATGGATGAAGGTACAGTGGAATTGCATTTTGTTCCAACAGATCAACAGCTAGCAGATATCTTCACAAAACCACTATGTGAAGCTACTTTTATAAGATTGGTAAATGAACTTGGAATGGTTTCAGGTTCTTTCTCTACATCTGCTTCATATTTGTTCTCATGCATCAGACTTTATGATCAGTATTTACAGATTGTATTATCTCTATGTAATCTTTGCTTAATTTGAAAATTCATTAAATGCAGATTATTATCTGATGTGGATCTATATACTCTGATAAGTGTTTTGAATATTCTTTGACTATTCAATCTAATGAGGATAACTGTGCTAAATGCTGACCTAGTAGTCTTCACATACTAGAAATCCCATGTTTGAATTAATTGTTCATGTGGAAACTCATTAACACAAGCAAATTCTGAT
The DNA here is from genome assembly GCF_009905375.1 of Apium graveolens. Classification (NCBI taxonomy): domain Eukaryota; kingdom Viridiplantae; phylum Streptophyta; class Magnoliopsida; order Apiales; family Apiaceae; genus Apium; species Apium graveolens. The sequence goes on along the minus strand of NC_133655.1, from coordinate 99,510,724 downwards.
ATTAAGCTTAGTCAAGTTTACTTTGTGTATCTTATCACTAAGTCACAAACTAGATTCTTGTTTCTTATCTATCAAATTTTGATGTCAGTAAATCTTAAGGATGAACTACATGCTGATAAGCCTCACTTATCAGAAGAAAAGAAAAGAAAAGAATAAAAGTCAGGTGCTCCTTTGAGATCTAGAGTAAATATGTGGAAGGGAAGACCCAAGTGCATTGCTGGTATTAAGTAATATGCATTGGAAAAGCAAATAAATTTTTTTGGTGACTTTTCACATTCTCTGATTACTGGAGAAATACTCTGACAACAACATAAATTCTGATAAGCACTCGTGACTCACTTACACTGAGAAGCCACTGTAAAAAGGAATTTCAAAAGATGCATAAAATGAGCACAAACAGTTGTGGTGGACTCATGCATAAATTTGTTCTATAGTAGACTTCATGATTGATGACAGATTTTAAGCACTTTTCTGAGTTATGCCTTATTTCTAAGATGTGCTGAAGTTTATCAGACTTTAATCTTTATCTGATATTTTGCTAAATGCACACACTTTCACTCCATATGAATGATGAAAATTACTGTGGTGATTAAGTTGTTTTTGACAAAAAAGTCAAGTGTCATTTGCATAATTTCTGAGGAAAAGTTCTGAAGATTAAACTCTGAAGAAAACAAGGCAGTCTTTGTACGGAGAATTACAGAAACAAACATTCACTCATTGAGTACAGAAGCCAGATTCTGATGACTGTTAAAATCTGATCTGAGTTAAGTTCTGATATTAAATCCTGATGGAATCCTTGATGCTTACGTGGCATTATTCTTTACTTGACTTATTTGTGGTAAAAATTGAAACAGTCATATTTAAATCAGAATATATTTGGGTAAAATAAAAACAGTCATAATCATTATGGGTTAGTGATAAATGTGTTGATCTTGAAAAACTGCATGTGCACAGTAATTATTGTTTATTTTACGTGCTCGTTAACTCTTGCTTTAACTTTTTACTGATTGTTATTATTACACATCGGTCTAGGGAGACGAGGCATCATTATTTTTACTATTAATTATTAACAAGTCCTCGCGTCCCTTGGTATTCTATTGGCTATTTAAACCGACTATTCATCCCAGCCAAATCATCTTTCATTTTCTCACAAACTCACTCTCTCTTTTAATTCTCATCATTTTTCTTTTTCATAAACAAAAATGGTTCGTTTCAACTTGTTCATGAACTATTAAACTTTCAATATCGAGTTGAGTTGTGATGACTGGCAACAGGAGTGGCATGTCACCGCCATTCCTGAAGAACTCTGGAACTCAGTTCCACAAGAGGTTCACACAGACCTCTTGTTCTTTTCGATGAACTACCATATCCATCTTGATCGATTGAAAGAAGAAAGGAGAGAAGCTCTCCGTCAGCAAGAACGGATCATCCGTCTTGCAGTGCTCTTTGTCAGCAGCAGAAGGAACTAGTCGTTAGGTCTTCTTAGACTAGGACTGAGGCTGTTGATGTTAAGATTCTTAGAATAGGACTATCTTGTAATTTTTGCATGTAATCGATAAATTTCATGAAATGTAATCATCTGATATATTAATGAAATTTCCTTTAATTACAAGATTTAGTCTCTGTTTCTCAAATTATGTGACTGTGCATGTTTTAATTGCAATTTGTTAATCTTTACTTCATCTATTTTTAACTTTATCCTGTGGTGAATGTTTTGATTATAATTATGGTCAATAATAAATTTTGTTGATTTGAGGATGAAACAATTGAAGCACAGGTTCCTGCATCAAAACCTGTGATAAATGAAATTGAGAATGTTACTTCTTAGAAAGAAATAGCAGCTCAAAGTTATGATACTTTTACAAGGAAATTTGTAAATTCTGATGCTGCAACAACTCCTTCTTTGGCAAGGAGATTGAAGAAAATGAAGGCTAGGTGGTATTTGGCTAAATCTTCATCAGAAGATAATGAAGAGGCAGAGGAAGGGGATCAGGAATCTCTGATCTCACAAGAACCAATCATTATTGAAGCTCTGATTTCTCTAGCTCAAGCCACATACACTGCTACTGATACAGTGGTAACACTTCCTGACTCTCCAATAAAAGCTACAGATGATGCTAAAGAACAAACTGACAACTCTGAGATAAATATTCATAATTTGAATATACCTCAAGTTCTTTATCTGGAAGCTCCAACTACTAAAGCTCAACCATCTACAGTCAAATCTCCAATCTTAGATGCTGAGATACCATCTACATCAAAGAGACCAGCTCTGGAGATAAATTCTGATGATCATAATTTAGATGATGTTATTCTTGAATCTCCAGTTGCATCACACACTCTTGTACTGTCTGAAAACGATGAAACTTCCTCAAGTTCTGGAGACAGTATTTTTGTTGAAACTCCAGTTCCTATTCTTGGAAAGGAAGCTTTGGTGAAGAAATTTAGTAAACATGATGCTCCTGTACCTTGGGAAGAAACTCACAGGGGAGTTGAGTGGACCAAGAAGTGGAATGAATCAGATTTTATTCCATGCACCAAAATTCTGACAGAGCATGTATCAAAAGCTGATGAGTTATTATCAAATTCTGATTTCAAGACTCAACTCAAGGTTACAGCTATGAGTACAAGAAGTCTTCATGGTCTACATTCTGTTACTCATGCTACGGTTGATACACCCAATGAACAAGCTGATAAGCTAGATCTACAGCTCAAGTTTGACAAGAATAGGTATGTTAGACCTACTCTTGAGAAAATTGAAGCCATTGAGAAGGTTCAAGAGGAGCAACAGGCCCAAATTTATAAGGTTCTGGTTAATCAAGCTTCTCAGAAAGCTAATTGGATGAAATCCAATCTTCAGTTGAACTTCTTCTCTCTATCTTACTTCCTGATGATGCCAAAAAGGGGGAGAAGGTAGTTAAGTCCAAATGCTCACCTACTCAATGAAAGAGACGTGTCCTAAGTCCAATCATGTATGATGATTTAGGAATAAATTTTATGTAATCTATTTTGATTTCATTGATATTAATAAAAGACTTGTTTTGGTTTTATTGCGGGCTTTATCTATTTAAGTGTTTAAATAAGATATACCATAGTTTAGAGTAAAGTTTTTTATGGATTATGATGAGATCATAATAATGAGACCTAAAAGATGATAACTCTGAACTTAAATATTTCCTGGTCATAGGATTACTAACTGGTAATTAGTAATCCGCAAAGATCGGTACATACTATGCTTGCTTTATTATGAAGGATGTATGTTCTCATAGACATTTGTATGGTGACACTATAGCTAGTATGTAGGTGCTTATTATAGAATAAGTTCACTGAACATGACTCACACAACTGAACAACTGATGGAGTTCACTCACGTGTCAGCAGATGTTCACATAGTGATAGTTGTACAAATATCCTTAGACTTGAGGTCATCATAGTCATCTTGTGTACACTGAACTATGCTTTGGTTTAGTTCTTAGTCTCCAGGGACAATTATAAGGGCTCTACTGGGTATAGGAATTTGTACACGAAGATAGTGTATGATCAATAAAGGATCTACCCCTTCCAGTGAAGGAAGAGAATATTCAATGCTGATCCACTTATGCTAGTTCAGGAATCTCTGGCCAGAGTGAATGAAATTAGAAAGGATTTTCTAATTTACATTAATTAGAACTAAGCATAGTGAATGGAAAAGCATATGATTAAATAATATAGGCTTGACACGAGTTCCATGCCTTGTATTTAATCATGACATTGCAGGGTAGAAGGAATTAATTATACGGTAACTATTCACTGAATAGGTTCTTGGTATTCTAAGCAGTGAATTCGTATTATCCGGATAGTCGCGATATGTTGAGAAGTATCCCTTACGATGTAGAATAAACATGATTAATTTATTAATTAATCATATTTAATAAATTAGAGAATTTATATAAATAATGATAAAATAGTTTTATTATTATTTATTTCTACTACCGGCTTAATATTGAACCTACAGGGTCACACCATAAAAGAGAATGATTTAATGGTGGAGGAATTAATTAATAATGGCTGGTAATTATTTATTTGTGAAATAAATAATTAATTAGCAAATTTAATAATTGATTAAATGAGATTTAATTAATTATAAATTAATTAAGAAAAGTTCTTAATATTATTTATTAAGAATTTAATTTTAGAAATTAAATCAAGTGAGAGAATTATTTTTCTAAAGTGTTTAGAAAAGGGATTAATGATTAAAAGGTATTTTAATTATTAGTTAATTGGTTAATAAGAATAATCAATTAAAGGGTTAATAATAATAATATTTTATGGAAAATTTTCAGTTAAAAATTTTGCCTATAAATATACTATTATAAACCCTATTTGCCTCAACCCAAAACAAAAACCCTAATTCTAAAGTAGAAAATAGAGGGAGACAACTATTTCTCTCAACCTCTTCTTCCTCCATCACATTGATCATTTGGTGAATACCGGTGGAGTGCTTCACACTTGTGGAGCAGCTACTAGGGATCACCGCTCGTCGTTCTTGAATCGCTTTTAAAGGTAAGAAACGATCCCATATGATTTAATCACGATTTGTATGCCTTTATTTGGATTTTATATCAAGAAAATTGTTTTACCATGCTTCCGTGATGTATAAAATCCTACAATGGTATCAGAGCTTAGGTTGTATGCATATAGATCTGTGATAAAAATTTCAGAATTTTATGATCTTGTATGAATTTATTATAATTTTTGCAAGTTATATCATGGATTAATTATGATTGATTAGAAATTGTTTCTCAAAATTATTTTGACTGTAGATCTGGGTTCTATAAGTGTTGTAGATCGTCTCAGTATTTTTTTCATAATTTTCTGATGTGAGGATTAATTATTATGATTTTTTGAAGTTGTTTTAATTAAAATTCATAATTAAATATACATATATATATACTATAATTTGTTATGTATATATTTGTGTAATCTCCTGCTGTATTAAAGAAGCTGACAGTACTGATGTTAATGGCGGCACGGTTTTCTGTGCAAGACAAGGCGGCGGCGGCTGACAGGCGCAGAAGAAAGGGTGTCACGCATTCCGGGAATGCGTTACACCCTGTGGCGCATTCAAGGAATGCGTTACACCTTTTAATGGCTTAAAAGGGTTGTAACGCATTACCGGAATGCATTACAGGGCTTGTAACGCGTTCCTGTAATGCGTTACAGCCCATATGTTTTATTTTAATTTGATTTCTGGGAGTTTCGTAACTCCGTTTTGGGCGTGCAATATTTCGTTGAATTCGTTTTTCCGAGACGGATCTAATGGAGTTGTCAAATATTTTTTATATAAAAGTTTTGAACTGTTTATATTCCTGAAAGTGTTTTATAGCATGTTTTAATTGTTTTAATTACCTTTTAAATGCTTAATATGGTACATAGAGATGTATAATGCTTAGAGTAATATGCTACATGATTTAACATGCGTATCTTTACGTTTATTTATTTTTATATATGAGATATATGCCTATGTTTACCATGCGATGATAGATTTAGGTGAACTTAAATCAATATAAGGCGTGCTCTAGAAAATCTAGAATAAGAATCGTTTTTTGCCTTAACAATAATATTATGAATACAATCATGAGATTCTTGTATTTATGAAACACGTAATTAAATATGAATTTTCAATATTGAGAGAAAGGATGATTCTGTCAAAAGCAGATTTCTATCTGTAAGAAAGGGGTATTAAGTGACGCCTCTTGACAATGCTCCCCCCGATCTGGGAATCATCTGATTATCGATTATTGATTTGAAATATTTAATTTAAAAGGATGAATCTCTTTATAATATGATTATGATTGTAAAAGAATATAATCCCTCTAAAATTAAATAATATCAAGTAGTAATTGGCCAATGACGCAACGGGCTTGTGTCGGTCAAAGCCTTCCAACATGGTAGAAAGTAGTTCTTATTTTTGAATCATTATCGTTTCATGCTACAGCCGAGGGCTTTGATTTCAAAATAAGAAATACTTGTCTATTACATAGAGATGTGTGCATTGAATTAGAATCTAAAGGTCGTTACGTGCTGCAGCCGTGGGCCGTTGGAGACTAATTCAATTGTACGAAATGTTGGGTTAGACTTGACTTAGAATATTGAGTCTGTCGTGCTACAGCCGTGACTCAATTATTCAAGAGGCTAAAGTTTTATTAGGGAATAACATAAGATGTAATTGACAAGAGTTGTCTGCCTATTGAACATCACATGACGTTTCGTGCTACAGCCGAGGTTGTGTGATGGAATGTAGGATCCCTATTCCCACTAGCATTATGAATGCTTAATTTTCACTTAGGGGTTGTATGAATTAGATAAACTAGTGGTAGCCGCTTATGAATAAAGACCGGATTCATATAGTGTTTTGAAATGAAATTGAATATTTGCTAAGTGTTGTTATGTGTTCATCATTTACAGATTTACTATATACGTTATGTCTTCTATACTATCACTCTGGAGTATACTAGATGCTCACAAGTTGACTGGTCCTAATTTTGCTGACTGGCTTCGAAACTTGAGAATTGTTCTCAGGGTTGAAAAGCTGGAATATGTGCTTGACTCACCTAAGCCTACTGAACATGCTAGCGATGCACATAATGATGAACATGTTGTGTATCGTAAGTGGATAGATGATGCAAATGTTGCTCAATGCATCATGCTAGCTTCCATAAACATTGAGCTACAGAAGCAACATGAGCATATGGATGCTCACACTATCCTAATGCATCTACAAAAGTTGTATGATGTGGCAGGGAGGACAGCTCGATATGAGATATCGAAGGAGCTGTTCTGTTGTAGGATGTCTGAGGGATCTTCTGTGAATGACCATATACTTAAGATGATCAATTTGATTGAACATCTTGGACAACTTGGTTTTGCCATGGATGGGGAGCTGAGCCAAGACTTGGTCTTGCAATCACTTCCGAGTTCGTTTTCGCAGTTTGTTATGAACTTTCACATGAATAAGCTGGATGTCAGCCTGCCTGAACTCCACAACATGTTAAAGACTGCGGAATCAAATTTTCCCCCTAAGAAGAATCTGTTCTTCTAATTGGTGAAGGTTGCAATCCTAAGAAAAGGAAGAAGAACCCTTCCAAGAAGAAGAAAGTAGGTGAGAAAAAGTCGGTTCCACCAAAAGCTGAAGACCCCAAGAGCAAAGCTGTTTGCTTTCACTGTAACAAGGTGGGGCACTGGAAGAGGAACTGCAAGGTTTACCTTGCAGAATTGAAGGAGAAGAAGGGTAGTGAGACTACCGCTTCTGATTCAGGTATGTTCATGATCGAAGTTAATATGTCACTAAGTCAAATTTCTACTTGGGTATTAGATACCGCCTGTGGTTCTCATATTTGCAATTTATTGCAGGGACTAAATGGAAGTAGGACTCTTGAAGAAGATGAGGTGATTCAACGTATGGGCAATGGAGCAAGGGTTGCCGCCATATGTGTAGGATCATTTAGTTTACATATGCCTACGGGCAAGACTATTATTTTAAATAATTGTAATTACGTTCCCTCTATTGTGAGGAATATTGTTTCTATACCTATGTTGGATTTGGATGGTTTTTCATTTATTATTAAGAATAATGAATGTTCTATTCTTAGAGATAATGTTCTTTATGGACATGGTACTTTTAATAATGGTCTGTATGTATGTGACGTAGAGCATAATTTACTTCAGATTGAACAAACTAATAAAAGAAAAAAGGGATGATGAAAATCTCACTTTCTTGTGGCATTGCAGACTTGGTCATATTAGTGAAAATAGACTGCGGACATTGCATAAGGAAGGGTTACTTGACCCCTTTGATTTTGAATCATATCCTACATGCGAGTCTTGTCTATTGGGTAAAATGACCAAATCTCCATTTAGTGGACATGGAGAGTGGGCTGCAGATTTGCTAGGATTGGTACACACAAATGTATGTGAACTAATGTCTACATAAGCCATGGGTGGATTTTCATACTTCATTACTTTCATAGATGATCGATCTAGATTCGGATATGTGTATTTGATGAAATACAAGTCCGAAACCTTTGAAAAGTTCAAAGAATATAAGTATGAAGTGGAGAAACAAACCAAACATAGTATTATAACTCTTCGATCAGATCGAGGTGGTGAATACTTGAATGGAGAGTTTCTAGATTATCTCAAAGAAAATGTTATAGTCTCCCAGTGGACTCCTCCATATACTCCACAGTTGAATGGGGTATCTAAAAGGAGAAATCAAACTTTGTTAGACATGGTTCGGTCCATGATGAGCTATGCGAATCTTCCAGTATTCCTATGGGGTTATGCATTGGAAACCTCAGCATATTTACTGAATAAGGTGCCTTCCAAATCTGTTCCTCAAACTCCATATGAGATATGGAAAGAAAGGAAACCGGGTCTTAAACACCTTAAGATTTCGGGATGTCCAGCTTATGTCAAGAAAGTTGACCCAGATAAGCTGGAATCTCGATCCGTAAAATGTAATTTTGTGGGATATCCTAAAGAGAATTTAGGGTATTACTTTTACACCGATCATCGGGTGTTTGTCTCCAGACATGCTACCTTCTTGGAAAAGCAGTTTATCATTGAAGGAAACAGTGGGAGCAAAATTGAACTTGATGAAGTTCAAGAAGCACAAACTACTACGGATCAAGTGAAAACACCTGTTCAGACTGAACAACCTTCTGTGGAACAGCCAATTCGTAGGTCAGGGAGAGTGTCTCGCCAACCTGAGATGTATTATGGCCTTGTCATTGAGAATGATAATGAGTTCTCAATCATTGATGATGACGACCCTGTGACCTATAATGAGGCTATGAGTAGTGTTGACTCAGAGAAATGGCATAGTGCCATGAAATCCGAAATGGAATCTATGTATACCAACCAAGTATGGACTCTGGTTGAGGCGCCTGAAGGTGTTAAGCCTATTGGGTGCAAGTGGGTATACAAAAGAAAGATTGGAGCAGATGGCCAGGTGGAGACCTATAAGGTCAGGCTCGTGGCAAAAGGATTCAAACAAAGGCAAGGGATTGACTTTGATGAAACTTTTTCGCCTGTAGCCCTGTTAAAATCAATTCGGATTTTGCTTGTGATTGCTGCTTACTACGACTATGAGATCTGGCAAATGGACGTGAAAACGGCCTTCCTCAATGGGGAACCTGAAGAAGAAGTGTATATGACACAGCCAGAGGGTTTTCTTTCCAAGGGAAATGAACACCTAGTGTGTAAAAAGCTTCTAGTAAATGGAACATCCATTTTGATGAGACAATCGAAGAGTTTGGTTTTATCAAAAACATAGATGAACTATGTGTCTACAAGAAGGTTAGTGGGAGCGCGGTAATATTTCTTGTATTGTATGTGGATGACATACTTCTTATAGGAAATGTTTTGCGACACTTTCATCTGATTAGGGAGATTGTTGAAAGAGGAGATGTCAACGTCAAGAGAGTTGACACACATAACAACATAGCAGACCCTTTAACAAAGCCACTTTCTCAAAGACACTTTGATCGTCATAAAGACAAGATGGGTATTAGATCCCAGAGTGATTGGCTTTAGTACAAGTGGGAGATTGAAAGAGATGTGTCCTAAGTCCAATCATGTATGATGATTTAGAAATAACTTTTATGTAATATGTTTTGATTTCATTGATATTAATAAAAGACTTGTTTTGGTTTTATTGCGGGCTTTATCTATTTAAGTGTTTAAATAAGATATACCATAGTTTAGAGTAAAGTTTTTTATGGATTATGATGAGATCATAATAATGAGACCTAAAAGATGATAACTCTGAACTTAAATATTTCTTGGTCGTAGGATTACTAACTGGTAATTAGTAATCCGCAAAGATCGATATATACTATGCTTGCTTCATTATGAAGGATGTCTGTTCTCATAGACATTTGTGTGGTGACACTATAGCTAGTATATAGGTGCTTATTATAGAATTAGTTCACTGAATATGACTCACACAGCTGAACAACTGATGGACTTCACTCATGTGTCAGCAGATGTTCACATAGTGATAGTTGTACAAGTATCCTTAGACTTGAGGTCATCATAGTCATCTTGTGTACACTGAACTATGCTTTGGTTTAGTTCTTAGTCTCCAAGGACAATTATAAGGGCTCTACTGTGTATAGGAATTTGTACACGAAGATAGTGTATGATCAATAAAGGATCTACCCCTTCCAGTGAAGGAAGAGAATGTTCAATGTTGATCCACTTATGCTAGTTCAGGAATCTATGGCCAGAGTGAATGAAATTAGAAAGGAGTTTCTAATTTACATTAATTAGAACTAAGCATAGTGAATGGGAAATCATATGATTAAATAATAAAGGCTTGACACGAGTTCCATGCCTTGTATTTAATCATGACATTACAGGGTAGAAGGAATTAATTATACGGTAACTATTCACTGAATAGGTTCTTGGTATTCTAAGCAGTGAATTCGTATTATCCGGATAGTCACGATATGCTGAGAAGTATCACTCACGGTGTAGAATAAACATGATTAATTTATTAATAAATCATATTTAATAAATTATAGAATTTATATAAATAATGATAAAATAGTTTTATTATTATTTATTTCTACTACCGGCTTAATATTGAACCTACAGGGTCACACCATAAAAGAGAATGATTTAATGGTGGAGGAATTAATTAATAATGGCTGGCAATTATTTATTTGTGAAATAAATATTTAATTAGCAAATTTAATAATTGATTAAATGAGATTTAATTAATTATAAATTAATTAAGAAAAGTTCTTAATATTATTAATTAATAATTTAATTTTGGAAATTAAATCAAGTGAGAGAATTATTTTTCTAAAGTGTTTAGAAAAGGGATTAATGATTAAAAGGTGTTTTAATTATTAGTTAATTGGTTATTAAGAATAATCAATTAAAGGGTTAATAATAATAATATTTTATGGAAAATTTCCAGCTGAAAATTTTGTCTATAAATATACTATTATAAACCCTATTTGCCTCAACCCAAAACAAAAACCCTAATTCTAAAGTAGAAAATAGAGGGAGGCAACTAATTCTCTCAACCTCTTCTTCCTCCATTATATTGATCTCTTGGTGGATACCGTTGGAGTGCTTCACACTTGAGGAGCAGCTGCTAGGGATCTCCGCCCATCGTTCTTGGATCGCTTTTAAAGGTTAGAAACGATCCCATATGATTTAATAATGAGTTTTATGCCTTTATTTGGATTTTATATCAAGAAAATTGTTTTACCATGCTTCCGTGATGTATAAAATCCTACACTCAAGTACTGAAGAAGAAGGATGATAAAGGTGATGACCAGGGAAACTCTGAAAAGAGCAGAGGTCAAAGAAAAGTTCAAGGAAAATCTTCTATACAGAACAAGTCAAGTTCTGATGCTGTGAATGCTCAAAGTCTGAAGTCAAGTGCTGATAAACAAAGTCTGATGTCAAGTTTTGATATTCTGATTCAGTCAGGATCAAAATACTCTCAGAAGTTTATGCAAACTCTGAAGCTAAAAGGGAAGCAGACTACTGTTTATTACAAAGATCCTAAAATCCAGACACTTGATGAGGAGATAGCAAGAAGATTATTTTTGAAACACAATTCAAGAATGGATTTAGAAGCTCTCAAGGAGGAAGAAGCTAGATTTACAACTGAGAAGACAAATCTTAAGTCTAAAGCTTCTGATGTAAAGAAACCTCCAAGGCCTAAGGAAAAAGGCATTGTGATCTAGGAAAAGTCAAATTCTGAAATTTCAAAGTTCGAGACTAGATCACAGACTGAGAGTGATCCCAAAGACAAAGGGAAAGAAAAAGTTGATGAACCAACCAAGTCACTGGAGATGAAAATTCCTCAAGTTCTGATGAAACCAGTGTGCAAAATGGTTCAAGTAACTGATGATAATCTTGTTGAAGATGAAACTGTTCAAATTCTGAAAAGAAGAAAGATAATTGAAGAATCTAAAACAACCTCTGACACTGCTCAAGTTGTTCAGAATGAAGGACAGCAAGTTACAGAAGAAACAACAAATTATGATCAAGCTATCAAGACATCAACTACTGACAATGTTCAAATTGATTTGAATAAAATGATAATTTCTGATAAGAAGAAGCTGTTATGGAAGAAAGCTACTCCAGCTGAACCAAAATCCAATCTCATGATTAATCAACTTGCTACATTTGGGTTGAGAGCCAAGCAACCTAGAGATAGAGCTGGATTAGGTTCTGACGAAGAGAAGATTCAAATAGGAGTAGAAGTTACTCTAAGAGATCCTTTCATGTTGACAGACAAACCATATGAACAAATCAAACAAAGGCACCTTGACAAAGTGTTGTCTGCTCAAGTTATGATAGATCTCATGATAAGGAGAATCTAAAAGAGAAATTGATTTTATTTCTCTATGATGGATTAACTTACAGATTAGCTGATACTGATGTGCTAAAGAAGTCTGTTAGAGAGCTTCAACATATTCACTATCTTCTGGAAGTAAAATCTGATGTTACAAGAAGATGGTCATAATACATTTTGAAGGCTATAAGAGATCTACTCAGAATCTCTGGTACAAAGACTTCTCATTACAGTCCAATGATTACTGAAGATGATGGAAGAGAAATTCCTATGCTGAAGAATTCTGCTAAGGTGGAAGTTATTCTGAAAGGAAGATGCTTATGTTATAATGAAAACTCTTCAATCCTAAAGTTATCAGATTTGGTGATGGACTTGAAAGAACATCCATTCAAGCTCTCAGAACAACCATTTATCAGATTGGTGATCGTAAAGAAGAAGAACTAATGCAGGTCAAAGCACAGTTAGTGGAAATTCTGAGGAAAGCTGAAGATAAGCTGATGAAAGATTTTGTTAAGAATCATTATGGATTCAGATTGATCCAGTGATGTTGGTAAAGCCGGATGTTCTGTAAGTTGTAATTGATAGTCTTATTAAACTCTTATTGCATTTGAACTTAAATTTTTTGACATAATCAAATCTATTAACTTGTATATTCTTGCATAATTTACAAGTTGGGGGAGATTGTTGGATATATTTGAGATGTCATGTCTAATGTGTTTCATGTTTAGTTTTCAGATCTTAACAAACAGGAAATATCAGTTCTTACTAGAATCAGTACTTACCGGAAGTCAGGACTTAATGTCATATCAGGACTTAAGGTCATATCAGAACTTAAGTACGGGAGGAATTACAGTTAAGGAAGGAAACTGATTAACAGTAGAAGATCGAGACTAATACAGAAGAAGATATGCAAGGAAAGAGTTAAAGGACTAGAAGAATTATATAAGATATCTGATTGATATATTTTAGGAGACAGAATTATATTCCATATCAATTAGAAGTTATCTTGTAACTGTGTACTATATAAACACAGACATAGGTTTACACTATATGTGTTATCATTATCGAGAAGATCATACATTGTAACCTAGAAGCTCTCGTGATATTTGTTCATCACTGAGAGAGAACAGTTCCATTGTAACAGAGTTTATTATATCGAATACATCTGTTTTCTGTTACTTGTGTTCTAAATCGATTTGATTGTATTAAACACTGTATTCAACCCCCTTCTACAGTGTTTTGTGACCTAACAAATTAAATTATTTCAGTTTTTCATACTTTTTGCTTCTTTTGATCTATTATTTATTAACTTCATATATTTAGAATATGAATTAATAAATATTCAGTTTGTTTAGAATTTTGAGAAATTCCAAAAAAAATATTCGAGAAGTCTGGGTATTTATAGTAAACGTAAATGACTTGTCGAGAACTCAAAAATAGATATTTGAAGTTAGTCTATCGAGAAGTCATTTTGAGAAATAAAGTACATATCGAGAAGTCATTTTAAATTACTCTTTTAGAGAACTCAAACTTGACTTATCGAGATGTCAAATAAATACCCAGTTTGTCCAAAAAGTGGACTGAATTAATTCCAACTTTTATTTGAACAAATTCATAATAAAATTAGAATAAATTTTCCAAAAGTATTTTACCAAAATAATTTATTAATTTCAATTATCTCAGTTGTGAGTTATTGATAAGTCAAAAAATGTACTTGTAGAGAACTTTGTGAATAAACGCTACTAGAGAACTCTATAAGGACTTATCGATAAGTCACTTTTAAGCCTATCGAGAAGTCACTCGAGAAGTCAGTAAATTGGCTTATCGAGGACTCACTCGAGAAGTCCTAAAATGACTTGTCGAGAAGTCAATTTATACTTATCGAGAACTCAGTTCTCTATATACTTTTGGGTTATTGTAATTCTGCCTTGTGTTAATTTTACATATTAAGAATGTAAATTAGTAAAAATGTCAGCTAATTGTTTTTCTGTTGGTACAAAAATGAGCTCAATGGTACCATTTGTAGCATGTTCTCTGATGGAATGATACCTTACATCAATGTGCTTTGTCCTAGAATGATTGACTGGATTAGCTACTATAGATATAGCACTAGTATTGTCACACTTAATAGGAATTTTGTGTAATACTAGGCCATAATCCATTAGTTGATTTCTAATCCAAAGCACTTTAGCACAACAACTTCCTGCAGCTATGTATTCGGCTTCAGCTGTAGAAGTTGATATAGATTGTTGTTTCTTTCTATACCAGGATACAAGTCTTTGTCCAAGAAATTGACAGCTTCCACTAGTACTCTTTTTGTCAACCACGCATCCAGCAAAATCTGCATCTGTGTAACCAACAGCTTCAAAACTAGTTCCCTTAGGATACCATAATCCCAAGTTTAGAGTTCCCTTCAAGTATCTGAAAATCCTCTTTACAGCCATCAAATGTGATTCTTTTGGATTGGCTTGAAATCTTGCACATAGACATGTTGCAAACATGATGTCTGGTCTACTTGCTGTTAGGTAAAGCAATGATCCAATCATCCCTCTATAGCTTGAGATATCTACATTCTTGCCCTTTTTATCTTCATCCAACTTTATTGCAGTAGACATAGGTGTAGATGCAGGTGAACAATCAATCATTCCAAACTTTTTAATAGATCCTTGATATATTTAGTTTGGCTGATGAAGATACCATCACTTCTTTGGCTGACTTGAAGTCCAAGGAAGTAACTCAGTTCCCCCATCATACTCATTTCATATTCACTTTGCATAAACTTGGAGAATCTTTGGAAAAACTTCTTATTAGTAGAACCAAAAATGATATCATCCACATAAATCTGAACTAGGATCATATCTTCACCATGTTTCTTGTAGAAGAGAGTCTTGTCTATGGTTCCTCTAGTAAAACCATGCTTTAGTAGGAAATCTGATAGTGTGTCATACCAAGCTCTAGGTGTCTGTTTTAGTCCATATAGAGCCTTGAGTAACTTGTACACAAAATTTTGAAATTTTGGATCTTCAAAGCCTGGTGGCTATTGCACATAAAATTCTTCTTCTAGCCCCCCATTCAGAAAGGCACTTTTGACATTCTTTGATACACTTTAAAGTTTGAATGTACAGCAAATGCTAAGAAAATTCTTATAGCTTCAAGTCTTGCAACTGGAACAAAGGTTTCATCATAATCAATTCCTTCTTCTTGTGAGTAGCCTTTTGCAACTAACCTTGCTTTGTTTATAGTAACTATACTATTTTCATCCATCTTGTTCCTGAACACCCATTTTGTTCCAATAATGCTTCTATTCTTTGGTGCAGGAACTAATTTCCAGACTTTGCTTCTTTCAAACAGATTCAATTCTTCCTGCATGGCAGATATCCAGTTAGGATCCCGAAGAGCTTCATCAATTTTCTTAGGTTCTACTTGAGACAGAAAATATGCATGTATGCACTCATTAGCAATTGCACTCCTGGTCCTCACTTCAGCAGTAGGATCACCAATAATTGCATCTCTAGTGTGACTCCTATCCCACTTCCTTGTATGAGTTTGGTTACTGGTGCCTTCATTATTTTCCTCATTGTTAGTATGATTGCTGGATTCTTCTTCTCTTTCTCCCCCTGAGTTTGTGCTCTCAAATTCAAGTGTTTGAAATATGTTTCCATTTTCATGATTTTCCTGTTGAGTGGTCTCTTCATTTAATGTCTGATGTGCATCAACTTCAACTTCTCCATTAGAGTCACTATCAATGTTGAGGTTTTCAAATGCTAGGGCTTTAGCTTCATTATCATCAAGGCATTTCAAGCCTGGACATTTGTCATCATCAAAGATCACATTTGTGCTTTCCATAATCTTCTTTTGATCAGTCACATAAACTTTGTAGGCTGTTCTTTCCAGTGAATATCCCAGAAAAATTGCTTCAAAATTTTTTGAGTCAAATTTTCCCATATATTCAGAGTTGTCTTTCAGAATATAACACTTGCTTCCAAACACATAAAGATGCTTCACAATAGGCTTCCTCTTGGACATGATTGAGAAAGGTGACTTGCCATGTGCCTTGTTAATGAGATATATGTTCTGAGTGTAACAAACAGTGTTAACAGCCTCTTCCCAGAAACTTGTTGGCAACTTGGCATCTTGCAGCATTGTTCTGGCAGCTTCAACCAAAGTTCTGTTCTTTCTCTTAACTACTCCATTTTGTTGAGGTATCCTGGTAGCTGAGAATTCTTGAACAATGCCTTTTCCTTTGCAGAATTCACTTAATGTAACGTTTCTGAATTCTGTTCCAATATTACTTCTCAGTCTTTTCACACAATTGTAATCTTCAGCCTATTTTTCTATCTTCTTGATGTGCTCAATTATGATGTGTGGATTTTCATCTTTAGAGTACATGAACTCTACCCAAGTGTATCTTGAGAAATCATCCACCATCACAAGTGCATATCCGTTCCTTGAAATTGATAAGACATTCACTGGCCCAAATAAGTCCATGTGAATAAGCTGCAAGGGTGCACTTATAGAATTCACAGTTTTTGACTTGTGACTATATCTTTTCATCATTCCTTTCTGACAAGCTTCACAAACTTCAATTTGAGCAAATTCCAGTTTGGGCATGTCTCTCACTAACTCCTTTTTGACTAAGTTGTTAATTGCCTTGAAATTCAAATGAGACAGCTTCTTATGCCATAGCTTGCTTTGTTTTTCTGATGCCTTGGTGTAGAAGCAGTAAATACCATCCTTATTTGTTGAGTCCAGATCTGCAACAAACAAGCTTCCTTTTCTTGCTCCTTTTAGAGCAACTTCACCAGTTTTCTTGCTGATTAAATTGCATTATTCTTTGTTGAATAAAACTTTAAATCCTTTGTCTGCAAATTGGCTAACACTGAGAAGATTCACTTCAAGACCAGCTACTAGTACTACATCCTCAATGACAACATTTTCAGAAATAATCTTGCCATATCCCATTGTGAATCCTTTGTTGTTGTCTCCAAAGGTCACCAATGGGCCAGCTTTCTCCTCAAACTGTGATAGCAGGACCTTATCACCTGTCATATGTCTAAAGCATCCACTGTCAATGATCCATATAACTTTCTTCACTTTGCCCTGCACACAATGAGATTCAGGTATGTTTAGTGACCCAAGTAGTGTTGGGTACTTTCTTCTTGTCAACTGATTTAGCAGAAGTAGAGTGAGTTGTTTCAGATAAAATAGAGTTCAATGATTGTTGTACATTTTCCCTTTCTGATATAGACTCAATTTTTGTTTCTTTAAGGTCTACTCTTAGTTTGTGGCAACTCTTCATCACTTTCAAGTTGCAAGGGATGCAGTCAAACTTATCACAGAATGAGTAGGGATCATTTAAATCTGCTTCATTGTATTTGCAAGCTCCTTCAGTTGGCTTACTAACAACCTTTTTACAAAGGTGAGTTAGATGATTTGTAGAGCCGCATTTTTCATACTTCTTTCCAGGAGCATCTGCAACATAGTCTAGATTATTGCTTTTGTTTGTCCCTATTCTCCCATTTCTATTCTTCTTCTTCTTTCTTGCATCTTCAATCTTGGTTTTTTTGACAGGAGTCTTGGTGCTTTGATTGTTCATGAGATTTTCTTCATCCTTGGAAGATTGAGTTGAGTTGGCATTTTTCTTTTCATTATCCTCATCTGCAATTTCTTACTTGATAATCAATTCTTCTTCACTGAGGTCTACTTCACAAGCCTTGAACATAGGTGACCCAACCTTTTTCAACATTGCTGGAATATTTTCATTCTCTGTTGCTTTTTCTTTGTCCCTTATGTTCTTCTTTTTGTTGTTCAAAGCATCATAATCAAGACCAATAGCAATGTTTGCACATGGTTTGATTTTCTCATGGTACTGACCAACCAATTCAGATACATTATTGAAAGACTTCAACCTTACTTTATTTTTCTCCAGTTTTTCCCTTAGCATAACCTCAATCTCATTTGCACACTTAAGTTTGTTCTTCAAATAACCATTTTCTTGTTTCAAAGCTTCAAGCTCCATTGTCAACAATTTAGTTCCTTGTTTTTCATTCTCAAGCTTCTCATTTAACTTTGTTAATCTGCTAACTTTTTCATTAGCAGCAACCATGCTTGTGTGGATGTGAAACATTTCTGTTCTCATCTTCTCAACAGTTTTCTTATTTTGATTCACATTTAAATCAGTGGTGGTAAGAGTTGGTACCTATGAAATAGATGAGGATGATTCTCCTTGCTCCAAAGCCATGAGTGCCAAGTTCTTCATCTTCATCAATTTCATAGTCATCCCAACTTTTACCTTCTGCAATATAAGCTTTGCTTTGCTGTTTCTTCAGAAGATCTTCATACTTTGCTTCAAGTTCAAGATAAGCTTTATCTTTTGTTACCTTCTTGGGTTTCCTGCATTCTGTAGCAAAGTGACCCAGTTCATCACAATTGAAGCACCTTATCTTAGACCTGTCAACAGATCTAGTTTTGTAGCCATTCTTACTATCAGAATTGTACTTCCCTTTTTCCTCCAAACTTCTTCAAAATTCTTCCGAGGCATGATCTTCTTGATCTTCTTCCAGATAGAATTCTTAGGCTTGATACTGTTTCAGGAAAAAGACTCTAGTCTGCTTCTTTGCATTTTTACAGACTTTAAGTGTTACAAGTACAAAATACAAATTAAGATAACAATACAACTTACTTAGGGTTGGCCCCAAGTTTAACTGATTACCAAACATAACAGTTCATTAATCTCCTCCTTAGATCATATGTTCATCTGGCTTACTTCATACTTTGATCAGAGACACTAATGATATTGTTATCTCCAGTGAGTTTTGACATCATCACTTATATATTACACTCACTTTTATAAATAATATGAATTATTGGCTATTAGTGAGTTAATATGTCATCATCTTCAACAATACTTCTAAAATTGACTCCTTAGAGCAACTCCAAGAGTCGCCTAGTATTATCCTCCTAAAAATTATTATTAAATAAACTCCTAGTGATTTAAGATACAAATATGCCTTCTCTCTCCAACAATCTTCCTCAAATTCATCTTTATCTATATTTAATATAGTTTATAAGCATACATGTTGCTACATGAAGTTGAGAAAAGTGATATATACTAATAAAAAATGAAGCGAGGAGAGTAGAGAGAGTCCTAAATTTGACGAGAAAATGTTGGCTCCTAATATTTTGAGGAGCATTTAAGAACCTGTTGGAGTAAATTTTTAGTACATTCTCTCCAAAATTTAACTTAAGAGTTGATATTCCTAATCTATTTTTTATTTTTAAAAATATCCTGAATTCACAAAAAAAAAGAAAGTGGAAAGAGAAAGATAGTGTTGTTAAAAATATATAATAAAATAATAGATAAAATGAAATTTGGCTCTTAAAATTGAGAAGAGAGATTGGACTCTTGAATTCAAGTAGAAAGTGAGTTAAAGAGTCTAATGGAGCAACCTTTTAATTTTCTCTCCTCGATTTTTGAGTTAAGAGCTTCAATAGAGAGGGCGTTGGAGATAGAGGTGAACAAAAAACCGACCAACCCGCAAAACCGACTCAAACCACCCCTTATTTTGGCTGAATAAATCGAGACGTCTAAAACCCGAAATATAGTTGGGTTCGTTTTATATTAACCGAATATGTTGGGTTCGGTCAGGGTTTATAAAATATTAACCTTTATCCAACCCAAGCCAACCGATTTACATAATATTAGTCCAATTTTAAATTTAAATTTATAATTGTATTAATAGGTTTGTGTCGATTTTGCAATTGTGTGATTGTTATAGTGTTATAATGGACGATGTTCATGGTAAGGTTGGTAACTAATTGTTTTACTCATATGACAATATTCAAACTTTAAATGTTGAACCAGATAAAAAACTCAACTGCAAATGTTTTTATGGGATGATTTGGAAATGTGATAAGTGTGGTAAATATTATTATCTGAACAATATTACATGTTTGTCAAGATAATAAGTCTTATGCGTCTCTCGTCAAATAATCATTATATAGCACCAATCATGTACATCCGTATACGTGTTTTTCGGAGACAATTAAAATTGATTGTAGTGTTTTAAATTATACAATTAATGTTTCTAAAATTACTTTGTGATTTTGACAAGGTAATAACCTGACCCGACCCAATGTATAAATTATATGGTGGGTTAGATATACTTTTTTATAGTTAACGGGTTCGAATTTTTAAAAACCGAATATAGTGGGTTGGTTTGATTTTATGTTCTAACCCGGCCAACCCGACTCATGTTCACCGTCAGTTAGAGATGCTCTAAAGAGCAAGTCCAACAATCTCCTTAATCAATTCCTAAATATAATATAAAAAATCGGCTTTTAGTAATTTAAGACATCTATAAGCATATTTATCTCCAACTGCTTATACCTATTCCTTGTATAATATTTTATTATTAAGAGATAGTGTTGCATATAATTTATTATTAAATATTGGTTAAGGACTCCTCAAAAAGAGGGGACTATTTTTTAAAAATAAAGAGTAAATGAATAATATTAGTATATTAAGAAAACGCTAAGATATTGTAGAAGTGCAATTTTTTTCTCATTCCATAAATTCTAAGTTAAGAATTTGAATAGTTACTCTATTGGACTTATTCTAAGTATGTTATAGGCAACAATCCTAATTTATTTTTTATTAGAGTTTTCTAAAATTTAAGATATTCAAGTGCTAACAAAATATTTCAATCATTTAATTTTCAACTTATTATCATATAATTATATGTAAAATAAAAATGACCTAAATTATGACAAATTTATTAACATTATAAAAGCATTTAAAATTTTTTAGTGGAACATTGCATGAAATATATATTCTCATACTACAAAATTTTAATAAAATATCACTAATTTTATTTATGTAGGGCATATGTTTCCGTTGATCCCAATTAATCAGCCCTCGGGTGTCACCGTTACTCCCCTTCAAAATGTCGAAAATTTGATAGATTTATGAGTGTGTTAATTATGTAAAATTAAAATATAACATTATGAAATCAAGATGATTCATCAGTGTTTATATTTTCAGAAAAAGTCAAAATAGTATAACTTTTTAAGAAGATCAGTTTTGCAATGTAAAACAATTAGATAACTTAGATTGCTATCTTAAAAAAATGAAGTCTTTATGTTAATAATTGAAGGGTATGAGCCGTATAAGGAAGTAAACAATTGTGTCGATAATTTAAATTTGAAAGTGAATATTAGAAATAAACGGTCCATGTATCTTGAATTGATGTATCTCGATTATTCCCTCCCTCCCAATTATTTATATACAAATAGTTTGGACACGGAGGATAAGAAATTTATTATAATAATATAAGTTTTGGTAAGGTAACGGAGGATAAGAAATTTATTATAATAATATTAGTTTTGATAATGTAGTGAGATAAGAGAAAAAAAAAATATAATTTACTGAGAAAAAATATAAAGTTGGGTAAAATAGTAGGACCGATCATCCAACAAATAAAAATGCATAGAAATCAATGGGGAGGGAGTATATAAAATTTCTGTCGATTACGAATTAAGTTCCCTCGAACATGTACTGAAAGAAGACAATAAAACTGAGGAAAAGGGGGAGATTTAAAAGGACATCAGTACACAAAAAGTGAAGGGGGCTTGCTCTTTGCTTTGTCCCTTTGCGCTGTGGATAAGGACTTCACTGAAATATTTAGTCAATGTAATCCCGTATTATCAGGATACAAGATGAGTGATATCAGTTTTTTGGCATAGTGACTCGTTATCGAAATGAACAGTAAAGTTGACTAGACCTCGTATCCTAATCTCCTGTATGGTTAATAACATCTCCAACTTATTATATTATTTTTAGATAATTTTTATGCTAATTACATTATTTTCAAATTAAACTCCAAAATTATTGACACTAAATTTTATACTATTTTCATACTATATAAGTTATTTTATTACTAAAGTATAAAATAATTAAGTAGTTAGACACAAATGGAAAAAATTTGTTTTTAATACAAAAATATAAGGGCCATATGATTATATACAAAAACTCTAAAAGTTTAGGTGACAATAAATTTAGTATAATCTAATATAAAATACACTAAAAGTACAAAAATATTAATTTTTTTATTTGTAACTTTTACTTTTACTCACATTTTAATGTGTTTTGCCCGGTTAGTTAGAATTATTATTTTTTAAATTTTCTTTTTATAAATAATAGTAGATAACTAATATTTTAATTCACAAAACTAAAATTTTTAAAAATATTTCTAACTAGCCACATTGAAGTGTGTGCAAAAGTCAAAATAACAAATAAAAAAACACACGGGATAAATATCTATATTTTTATTTTCTATGTTGCAATTTCATAATAATTTATATTCAATTTAATATATATTTGTATGTCCGTATAATTAATATTAATGTTAAATATAAAACTTTTAATATGTAAATTTAAGAAAAGTAAGAGTGAACTTAAATTGGATAATGACCAACCAAACACGTGTTTTTGATTATCCAGGAAACTGTTATGTTGTAATTTGGTTACGGGCATCCCATGGTTACCGTATAACTGCAAAATTTATATAATCAAACGAGATCCTGATTTTATTAATATTGTCTTGTTAAAAAATAAATCTCAACTTAATACCAACGAATTTGTTAAAATGTAATCCCAGCTTAATGAATGATATTAATGGCCCCATGATAATTTTTTTAATTGATTACACACGTATATTAGAAGTTGAAATTTTGACATGAAAAAGAGTTCAACTACTTCACTAACCACTTGTTGGCTCTACTTGACAACTTTAACATAAACGATATATTTACCTTGCGAGAATACAACGAAATTTGTGTTCTTTTTGGGAATGATTAGATGGAATGTTTATAATTTTTAATTTCTTTAGTTGAACTAAAATTTTAAGTCATATGTTTTGGAGGAAAATTGTAATAACCCCAAATTTTGGAATTTTTGTAATCCTGATGAATAGTAACTTTTTACTGATTGTGCTGATTAAGGAAATTATCAGACCACACTATATAGGAGTACTGTTATGGAAATTCTGAGATCGTATTAGTATTCCATAAAATAAATGATTGTATGTAAAGGTCGTCAGAATTCGAATTCGAACACTTTGATTTTTCCTGAAAATCCACCAGATACTGAAAGAATTAAGTGTAAGGTAACATGATTAAAAGGAATTCAATTCAAGGATTATAGTAGAGGATCATTAAAGGAATATAAGATATTAAGAAAGGTTTAGGGAAACCCAAGTGATAAGATCTCGGATATGATCCCTCAAACGATCAACGAGAACGAGAGTTAAGTGAACCGTAAAACAAATAAGCGACCAAGAATCAAGCATGTACAAGAAGCAAGGAAATTAAACAAGTGGATAAGAGCAAGTGACATCATCAAACCACAAGGATTTGACAAGTGGCAAGAGGATGCAATAATGATGATGTAAGCCTTTGGATAAAATATTTTTGCAAGAATGAATCTTGGCCAAGTATTTTAACTCCTTAAGTAACCAAGGTTAAGCTTTAACCAAGTAAAATAGCTTATAAATACAAAGTAACCAAGCAAGGAAGCCTTTTCTTCTTCCTTCCTCACCATTGCTCTCGGCTAAAACATAGGCAACACCTTAAAACTGCTTTATATCTTTCGATTCTCACTCAAATGTTATGTTCTATAACTATTTGGAAAGGTATTGAGATGACCTACAACTCTTGTTCACAAGACTCGTCCAGATAAGCATTGTAAGACTCTCATTTTTCCAGTTCTTTCAAGCGGACTAATGGTAACTCCGAAAATTCTAACTTATTTCTTGAACTCCTTTGCAAGTTTGAACATGATAAACATAGATCAATGTTCTCTCAAGGATTAAAATCTCTTGTTAGTGTGTTTAAGGATTCAAGGAAGTATATCACTTATCCACCCTTTTACTCTGATTAAGTTTTAAGTGAAGTCCTAAGTTTTGTTCAAGAACATGCTTATTTATGAAGTTTGGAGTATAAATGGTTATATCATGATGGATGTTTATTGGTGGCATGTTATAGATATACTATGAACGTATTATGTTGTAAAGATAGTGGTATTGTTGATTTGGTTAGTTTGAAGAGGTTTTAACATAATGAAAATCGGGAAATCGTTAGTTTGTAGCCGTCGAAATGCCCGTTTTACTAGAGACTGTTTTATACATAATTTTTGAACCCGAACACCTTCTGCTATGAACTCATAACTTCCATGATTAGCTAGATTATATTTTAAGCTTCGTTTTGATATGTGGTTCTCTTTGATCCAATTTACGGTTTAGGAGAAATGATCATTTTAAGTAACGGCGTTTAGTGAACGAACCCTTACCCCTCGAGTAACTCTGATACCATGTTTAAGGCCCCTAAAAGACTTATCGAAATACGAAACATTTATGTAAATTGGATTAGGCAGTTGGTAAAGTACTCGCGAAAGAATATCATAGACCTCATTTCCTTGAGACTATCATAGGCCTCATCACCTCTTTGATGGAGTAGGTTAATAATATCGTTCGTGCCCGCATTTTCTTGATTCAGAGTAGTGTGTCTAGATTGGCTAGATGATTATCTGCAGTAGTACTTTTGGGATAGACCAGATCTGATGATGTAATTCTCTTCCTTGTGTTTAGTTGTACTCTCGAACGAATGGTTATGTATATAGATACGTTCCTTTCAGTTCAGATCAGTTCTTTTATGATAAGATCGCAAGTTTATTCGTATTGTTAATTGCACTGTTAACACTTAAGAGTGTCGTGAAGTGTATAGAAACCGGGGAATTCATATTTTCCGACCATTTTACAACTATACGAGAGAAAGACTTAAGCAAAGTAAGTAAAACCAATTAAAGAGTCTCTCAAAATTTTTCCAAGTATTATGCCCCCACAAGGAATAAGATTAGGGAAAACCCTGAGTTTGATAATCAGGGAGGTCACAATCAAGATATAAGGAATCCAAAACCTTACGAAGTGGAAAATGGGGATTTAAAACATATAGAATGACCCCGATTATTGGGAGAAGGATGAAACATTTCATATTAAGAAAACAGAAGTCGAGTAAGGAAAAGAGACCCAAGACAGTACTCCTATGGGAAAATTCATGGACCTGCCTAAACAGAACTTAGACTGTTATCTCCAACCACCACCTTGAGGAAATAATGCGATGGAAAATTCCTTCAGGAACCTTTAAGTCGCTTAATCTCTCAGAGTTCCACAGAATAGCTGACCCAGCCAAGGCAAGAACCTGGATAAAGGAAATAGAGGAATCATCTTAGATTCTACATGATTGATGAAGCGTAAAAAACTGTTTTGCCACTTACCTTGCAAAAAGGGAGAGGCCAACCACTGGTGGGAGGCCAAGAAAGATATAGAGAAAGATGTTTTATACTGGTTAAGGTCCAGTCAATTGTTTCAGGGAAAGTACTTCCCAAGGTATAAGAGAGAAATGTGAGAACAGCTTCCAAGAACCGAAGAAAATATTGGTGACGACCCTTATGTTGGTATTGCCAGATGGAAACTGAGATTTTGTGATTTATAGTGACGCCTCCCACAAGGGATTAGGGTGCGTGCTTATGCAGCACGGCAAGGTAATCATGTACGCGTCTAGACAATTAAAGGAATATGAAATTCGATATCCTACCCATGATCTTTAGCTCGCGGAAATAGTTTTCGCCTTAAGGATTTAGAGGTACTACTTGTATGGAGAGAAGTGCGAGAATTACGCTGACCATAAGAGCCTCAAGTACATTTTTACGCTGAAGGAGCTTAACATGCGCTAGAGGAGATGGTTAGATCTAATCAAGGATTATGATTTTGAGATACTTTATCATCTAGGAAAGGCTAATGTGGTGGCTGATGCCCTTAGTAGGAAAGAGACGCTCAAGATGATAATGACTTTGGAAGAGCTGATAAGAGATTTTGAGAAGATAGAGAAGTGTGTCATCATCAGGGTGATGGTGACTAATCATGAGATAAAATTGAGGTTTGAAGGCATAAAAAGAACATAAAATTAATCCCCTTTAAGTTGGAAGTATTCGATGAAACTTTGAGATAGATCGATGGATTAATAATGAAACACGAATAGACTGAGGAGACAAGAAAGCAAAAATTTAGGTTATTGAATGAAGGAAGTTGACCTTCAAGGATGTGAAGTTTATTTAAAATCTGTGACTTGATACTCAAAGGGGAGATGCCAGGTTTAAAAGACATCCCGATATTGAGATGACTATTGAGATAAACAACAAAAGTAAATGAGGATTTAGTAAGAAGAATTCCACGATTGAACACGACCAATATCTTTCAAACCATCCCTGCTATCATTACTAAGTCAAGAAAGAAAATTGGATAACCATTGTTATCTTTTGGAGGCCATATGGATTGGCCTCAGTTTGAATAAAGATGTTATTGTGAAACTAGATATAGACTGTCGAGGTGATAATGATTGAATAAGATACCCTTATCAGGGATATATGACTTGATTTATCCATGGAAATATGCAAGTACCTTTTTGAAGGTGGAATTGAGGATACAACCTCGATAACTTGAGATGAACCCTATGTGAATGTGATAAGTGGATTTTATATCTACTTGGAACGCTTCATTACAAGCTTAAGTTGGTGTTTGGTGTAACATCCCCAAATCGGGGGTCATGATTGGGTGTCACTAAACAACTTTAAATAATATAGACATGTATATTAAAATAAATATACAGATAACCCCTCATTATTCCGGATCGCTTACAAGTTATGGTATGAAACAAGAATCTAACCTTCTAAAATTACAATAACTAAATACAATTTTATTACCTCTTTCCTAACTTCCTCGTATTATTTACTCTGACACCTCCAAATTCCTTCCGCTGGAATCTCTCCATTTTCGCTGTCTATTAAGAGCTATTCACTTTTATCCTCATTTAATATTGAAAGAAATAAGAATACACAAAGGAAGAGTGAGCGAGCCAAAAATGCCCAGCAAGTATCATAATTGGTTTCCAGGTATCAGATCAAAGAAAATTTTGGAAATAAATTTTTAAATAATTTCAAAACATCTTTATTTATTTAAAACAGTTGAGCGAATAAAATATTGGCCCTCATTGGCCTCTAATCATAAATCATATTTCTCTGTAAAAGAACAGTGAACGTTTCACTGATTCATTTCTTGAATCAAATCTTCATTTGTTTTTGTAACCATAACTTTCCAAGGAGGAATGCCGTTAATATCGATCAAAAATAAATTAGACTGAACACTAGAAACCAACATATACACTATAACCTGCTGATCAGTCAGGATATAGCACGTATTTATACCCAACAGCATAGACCCAACGACATATAGGGTACCCAGACACTATGTCCTAATAATCAAGAGACCAGCCATTTCTGGCCCTTAGGGTCTAGCTCATTCCTGGCCCTCATCGTAACCATCCAGTCCGTAGAGTATTTTGATGTCAAATCACTTTGATTTCAAAACATCCCGATTCAGGGTTCGCAAATAACCCGAAATAATGGGTATTTTCTCAAGAGATTAATCGATAATTAAGGAACAAGATCAAAAAGGTACTTGCATAAATAAGAGTGATTGCAGCGAAATATAAAAATATTTAACTATTCTGAACTTAGAATAGGAATGAAGTATTTGCAGTATTTCATAAGAAGATTCAAGAATACTTGCCTCAATTGATAACCCTCTGATCTTTAACTATCTGCCATATCACTCAGTCCTGATGTATCTGCATTTCTATTCTGACTTTACTTTTACAATCTATGTCTGACTTTGAGTTCCTCACACTATGTGTATCTATCATAAAAGATACCATTCAATTAACTAACAATATATAATTGTCTAGTCTATACGCTTATCCTTATCGCCTACCCTCCCGATAATAACAGATAAGAATCAAAATAAATAATTAAATCTAATTAAATAACCAATTAAAATTAATTAATAATTAAATTAAATTAATTAATCAATTAATATTTAAATTAATTGACTAATTAAATAATTAATTATCTACTAAAATTAATTAATTAAGATTTATTTTAGAATTAAAAACAATTTTCAGAATTAAAAATATTGATTTTTGGAATTTTAAATAATTAAAATATTTTTTCTGAAATTGGAAATACAATTTTTAAAAGTTTTTAAACAGAAATACAGAATCCGCAATTTTTGAAAAATGTAGGGGTTTAACTGTAAAAGTGGAAAAAGAACGATGATCAAACTGTAAGTTTGGCCTCGTCCCCTTCCTGCTTCACCGTCGACCGTGGGGAAGCCATTAACGGCGAACACCGCCGTCCCCGAGCTTTCCAGTCAACACAGAATTACTTCAAATTCACAGGGAGCCATCTTCTGTTTTCCAGAAACACAATCGTACAATCAGAATCATCAATAATTGACTGAAATGGACGGAAATCCTGACTGAAAAACGCGTCGCCGCGGGGCTCGTTTTTCCGGTGAGCACTTTCCGGCTATCGTTCGTTCAATTCGTTTATACCATTTAATTCCCTGTTCCACGATCTATTCATCCGTGCACTCAATTTCAACAAATAACACCAAACAAAGAAATATCCAAATTTCAATTAAGAACATTCAAACTCCATAAACCCTAATTTTTGAATTCGAAGATCAAACTCAATTTTTTATATGTTATTGAACTCCAAATTAATCATATAATATACCAAAATGATCAGGGAGAAAAGATCTGCATGATTCTAGCATCAAATCACACAAACAACATTAAGAACAAAAATCCATATTTTAATTACTAAATAATTCGAATTAAAATAATTAAATAAGAAAACCACTTTGATTTCTGCACTAAAATAGTTGATTGACTCAGAAAGATCTTTTCGAGAGCTTCGATTTGATATATGGCACGTTCGAATCAGAGTTCGATAACGCCTTCGTTTGCGCGTTTGATTCTCAAGAACGTAACGAATAATTAGATCCAGGGTCGGGAATCCTGGTCGTCACGGTCTTTCTTTCCATAAATATCACTTAATTAATTAAAAATAAATAACATCATGCTGTGACCCCACAATAACACACACCACAACACGTAGTAGTCTCAGAGATGAAATTGAAATATGTACAAGTCCTTGAATCCATAAATTAAAAGTTATTACAACCCAAAATGATTACTTAATAAGTTTATGGTTAGTTGCCATTATCCAACATAAGTTATAATTATACATAATTGATTCCCAAAAGTAGAATGCCTGGCCTACAGATAGATCTACCTCTGCAGCTATGGCAGCTATGATATCAACGGGAAGACGCAGGACGCTTCCCACGCTCTTGCGCTGGGTCTGCTGGAGTCTGGCCATCTTTCCTAACTGTTGTTGTGTGATGAAGAAATGAAGCAAGAGTGAGCATTACAGCTCGCAAGATAATTATAGTTTAATCAATAATGCAAGTATCTAAATAGATAACTTACTGGAAATCTTTATCAAGTGTAAGATAATTACTTACTGGATATAAGCTTAAAGGAGGATGAAGTTACAAAATACTTCCATATACTTATATCATTTTAGAAAACTACTTGAACTACCACTGTTCAAAGTATAATAAGTTTTCAAAGGTTCATCACATAGATGGGACTACAACGTAAGACTTGAATAGATTCAATCTTTGAAATATTATTTGAATAAAATGAAGTTACGAGATACTTCATTAAGTCCCGATATATATATATACCTATATATATCTCTTATACATTCCCTGAAAACCTCTGTTATGAAAAGTATAAACAGAGTTGTAATATCCAATGAATTTGGAACGAAGAGAACTTTGGCATAAACATGATATCTTGCCGACCAGGCAAAGATACCCATTAAGTAACCTTTTCTACTAGTAGATGGATGAATTCCTCGCTGGTCATCACCTAAACGCATTAGGTACTCGCGCTAGACCGTTACCCGGCCACTCACGCGTTGATGGACTGTCACCCAGCCTCTTACACCATGATAGACCGTACCCCGGCCTTTCGCTTATGCCGACTCAATTAGATGGACTTACTTCCCGAACGTTGGGCAAGTAATCAAATTGTTTTCTCAAAACAGCAACCTCGTTGCGAATATAAAATACACCACATAGCTGGATCCCTCAGATTTTTGAGCGAGTATTCAAGTTCCCTTCGAAAGGAAGATCTTAAATTTAAAAACGAGTTCTGGGATCCGCTCTAACTTTTAAAATCATTTTGAAGACTCAATTTTTTTTTAAAGAATGTTTAGAGTAATGTTGATTTAATAAAATAAATCAGTCCCGATATATTAGAAAATATCTGAATATTATTATTTAAATAATATTCCCTTAAAGGATAATCTTTATAAAAATAATTGAAGTAGAAGTTTTTAAACTCATACTTGAAACGAATAATAAATAACAAGAGATATACTTATACGAAAGTGCGATTTTTATTTGAATAATCGAAAATAAGTTTGATTATTATTCAAAACCATCGAATATACCTTATTCAATTAATAGTTATAGAAAACTATATAATATATACTCGGGAACCTCGCCTCCCGGTTTTAGGAAAATGTTCAACTCTGGGTCCCCTATACTAAGGGTATACGCAAATAATGCCTATCTCTAGCATATGTATTATGCAGTTTATAAACAATTGAATCGATAACATGATATCAAGATTACGAAAAAGGCATGCATATATATTTATATCATATCAACATGCTCCAATATATCACAAGACTTTGCTAATAATAACCATGCACTTATCTCAAGATAATGCATTAATATATTACATCACAATAACAGTATAACGGGTAGAAAACTTGCCTGAGCGACTGGGGGTGGTAAAAGGCCTGGGGCGAGTCTGGTAACCTATAAACAACATATAAGTTGGAATTAAACCACGTTCTTTTAAGAAACTAGACTTTAACCAATTGGACCCTAACGTTCGCTTTTTGCGCTTAACGATTCACATAAGTCACTCGAGTACCCTCGGCTCCACGATTTTTAATAAATTAACCGCTAAAAATTTTAAGGCGACTCTTTCGCGAATAATCTACCAACTGACCAATTAACCTTACATAATTGTTTCGAACTCCAATGAGTCATTTAAGGGCTTTAATCAAGGTTTCAAAGTAAGGCGAGGGGTAATGGTTCGTTCGCGAAATACCGTTACTTAAAACCGTCGTTTCTCCTAAACCGTACATCGGATTCAAGCGAACCACATATCAAAACGAAGCTTACGAAACAATCTAACTAAACATGGAAAATTTACAGATTAGTCAGTTAGCTTTCTGTCCCGAACACTAAAAAAATCAGTTGAATGAAAACGGGCATTATGACGGCTATGTTTACACGATTACCAAAGTTTAAACTACTCCAATCAACCACAAATCAACTCATAACCACCAATACAACCAAACTTCATCCAAACCTTACTACATCAGTCCATATCCTCATGATTTTTCCAACTCATTCAATCACAAACAAGATCTACTAACTATACTTAAGGTTCATTAACCAATAACCAAGATTTATAACTCAAAATCATTACAAATCCTACCAAACTCTAAACATACAAGAATCATGCTTCTCATGAACTATATTAATCAAAACCACTACTAAATATTCAAAGTAAAGCTTAGGGTATGAGGTTTTACGTTCCTTGGTGAGTAGAAGTAACTAAGAAGCTTGAAATAGTCCTTGAAAGTCCTTACCAAAGCTAAATCCAACCAAAAACACAAGATCAAACAATTTAAAATTCTTGAAAACACTATTCACTCTCTTCTTCAGTGATTTATTAAAAAAGATTGTGAAGGAATTGGGAGCTTAAACTCCTAGGATAGCCATAACTAATCATAAGGGACCATATTACCTTGCAAATTAACAAAGCTTGGATCTTGAGTTTTGGATTTTCTTCTTTCTTGAAAGTGAAGAAGCCGAGAGCTTC
Organism: Apium graveolens; assembly: GCF_009905375.1. Lineage (NCBI taxonomy): Eukaryota > Viridiplantae > Streptophyta > Magnoliopsida > Apiales > Apiaceae > Apium > Apium graveolens. The sequence goes on along the minus strand of NC_133655.1, from coordinate 99,478,431 downwards.
TCTCTTGGAAGCAAAGTCAACTTCTAATTTTTGTGTTTTATGATTTATGTTGGTTGCTTCTCTTTCTTTTAGCTTGGCTACTTTTAGATTTTTACCATGGTAAGTTTTACTTGGCTATAAATCAACCAACAAATCAAAACTCCTTGTCATGCTTATGTCACCATGCTTGTGTCATCTTTTTAACACATGCCTTCTCCTTGTGGTGTGATGACATCATCATCCACTAACCTCTTTGATTAACCCTTAATTACTTGGCTAATAACCGATTATCTGTTATACGGTTCGCTTAACATTCGTTCTCGTTTATCGTTTGAGGGATCATACCCGGGATCTTATTACTTGGGTTCCCCTAAACCTTTCTCAATATTTTATATTCCTTTTATGATCCTCTCTTATAATCCTTGAATTTAAATCCTTTTAATCATGTTACCTTATACTCAATTCTTTCGGTATATGGTGAATTTTCAGGAAAAATCAAAGTGTTCGAATTTGGATTCTGACGATCTTTACACACACTCATATACTTTATGGAGTACTAATAAGATCTCAGAATATCAATAAAAGAACTCCTACATAGTGTGACATGAAAAATTTCCTTAATCAGCAAAATCACTATTCATAAGGATTACAAAAACTCCAAAATTTTTGGGGTTATTAAATTATACGAATAAAATAAGATAACAAATAGGCTATTTATATTTATGGAATATAGGTACGTGTTGGACGGTATTGGATCGATAAATTAGTTACTTAGCCGCTAAGTAACTGCAAAGACGATCCGATTTGATACTCGTATGAGATAATTATCCAAACCGAGCTTCTTATAAAACAATTAATACAAAAATAACGTAATATTATCCCGTCTTCTGCGAATACGGGTTTTGTTGATCTATCGAAATGATTATCGTATCAAAAATTTTGCACTGGGCCGCGCACAGGTCAAACCGTAATCCGGATTGAAAAAGTTAAAACACAGAAAATGTCCGGAATTACCAGATTAGGTTAGAAAGGAGTTTTCAGAAGAGTTTCGGGTTGTAAAACAGAAAAATGGTTGAAGTTGGACGATTCCCGGCTTTATAAAGTAGTTTTGTAATTATTCAAAAAATAATTATTAAATTCATAAATCAATATAAAATCATATAACACTCCAAAATTTCCAGAAAAATACCATAATTATCTATATTTTATTCTGGACATAATAAAATTAACATACTTATACTTTACCACATATAAACATTCACATATTTACACCAATCATCAGATAATTTATCAAAAATCACATAATAATAACCTAATAATTATTTATTGATAAAAAATAATTACACGCTATGTCCCGGATATTACATCCTTCCCCCTTAAAAAGATTCTGTCCTCAGAATCACACTAAGGATCAGATAGTGATATATTCAAGTATCTTGCTTCCATTTTCTCAGGTGGATATTTCAACCTTACAACTTTTCATAAACTTTAACTCGCCATATTAATCATTACTCAACAGCCTCTTGCTGACATTCTATCCTCTTAGTTGCTCATATAACTCCACTCAAGTCTCCATTTTATATATAACAGAGCTAAATTACTCTTCCCGAGTATACACATATAAACATTTTATGAACCTGCTATACGGGTGGCGATGAACCCAACTCACTTTCACTTATCCCGCCTATTTTTACTGTCTCAAAAGGACCAGTACAACGCATATTAATTCTCTTTTCTTTCTAATTCTAGTAATTCGTGCTCATGAACGTTTCCAACAGTTACAGGTTGTTGAACCTCATTCCTATATGTTTTCTTTGTTCAATTAACCTAGTTTGTAATCGCTTCCAATCGCATTCGAGGCTCTTTAACCGGTCCCTTAATCTTCTTGTCCATCTGCGAATGATATACTGAAACCATGGCGTATTCGATTTCTAACGTTTTCGAAATTACTCTAGAATTAAGAATTAATGAAAAAATCTCGACTAGATATAGTTGACGCACAAACTTATTATCATACCTTAATTTCCTTGAATCACAATTCAGTAAAGAAAATTTACTAACTTGGAGGTATCACCCGCATATTCTAACCCATATTATCATTTATTTTGGTTCCAAAGAGTTCTCATACGAAACTAACTGCAATGCTCTCCCTTGACGTCTAGTCACATATAACATTTATTCTTTTCTTTATGTTATATTATCAGAAAGTCGTCTTGTATCATATTCTTCGAGTGACTTGAATCCCTTGGATTTACGTGTTTAGCCAAATTCCTCTATTTTAGTTCTGCCTTACTTAATGTTCGTTCATCTAGGAGTGGTATATACTATTCTGGTTCGATATAATTCAACTTATTCTAAATATTCCAGTCAAATTTCTAATCAATTAGTGTTGATCATTTACAATCAATTCCTGGATCTGATGACGTACCACCATTTCTTCAAGCAGCAACTAACCCACTTATTGGACAAGCTGTTCATTAATAAAAGAGAATGACTAGGTTTGGGATAACCTATCAATAATGTTTCAATTGACGCTTTCCCCCATTTTCTCTTCATGTCGGGTCACTAGATATTTCTTTTAGCCCTCAGTACTTAATCATATTCCTGGGATGTATTCCCTATCTCAATTTACAAATGTTTCATCAAATTCTTCACTTTACTGCTGTCTAACAATATTAGATTAAGTAATAATATCGATCAATTCCAATCTATACTTGAATCTGATAGCGCACCATTATCTCCTTGTAGCAACATCAACTAATTCCTTAGGTAGAGTATTCGTTAATAAAAGGATGGTTAGGTTTAGTTAACCTATTCTTAATAATTTAAATAACACTTGCTTCATCTCTGGTTTTCAAGTGATTCTCTATATCGCTCCTTAATGAGCTATACTCATTTTTGAAAAGGTTGTGGTAATAGGTTCACCCTCCGATCTGGCTTTGATTCTTCAATAAATATGACATTTACTTATATGTCCGTCTATTTTCATTCTTATGCCATGTCAATCAATACTTTCATTTAAATTTCCATATTTGATCGCAGTCTTAGAATGAATTTCATATTTCCAAATATAGGCGTCTCACTTCATTCCTTACATTAGCTCTAGCACCCTGACATTCATAATTTTCTTATATCCGGAACAATCTTATAAAATTTCTCTATCATCCTTTTAATTCCACTTTCCTTTCTAGTCAAGTTCTCCATTCTCATGACCCATTATCTCTTCTTAACATAAGCGATTCCTTCTTTCTAATTGTACTGATTTGGTTATTATTAGATAAGCCATTTTGTGGCTAATACTGGAATGGAAGCTTTCTATAACTATTTGAATTCTTGTCGACCGAACTATCAAAACCCATTGATAACTTTTTTCTTAGTCTTACTTACACAATCACTAATCGCACAACTTTCATTTTTAATCCACTCCAACTATTCTCTGTCACATTTTTGGCTTCTTCGCATCGAAGATATGTTTCAAATTATTGAGGTCTATGCACGCTATACATCGTCTCTCCTGCATAATCAAGAGATCTTCTTCTTTAGTTCACATGCCAACATTGTCAGCTTATATCATACATTAAATACTTGTATTCGTGAGTTCTCCGGTATTTCGGAATAATTCTTGTCACCTTGTCGTTCTATATTGATATACTTCCAAATCCTTTAATAAAACTTTATTGCCGATGATAAAATTTCTTTAATCGTCTAACAACATCCATATTGGCGTAGTTTCCAATTTCTTCTTTATTCAACCTCTCTTTTTCATTCTCTTGACCCTGGAGTTCTTGAAAATATTCTTCTCACTCGCATGTGCAAATAATGTTTTAATTCTCTTATCTATTACAAAGGCATATTTATCCAATTAAAGCCTCGCACACTTGAAGTAACATCACGCTAATTCCACTAAACTTCTGAATTCTACCGGTGTCCTTACTTCCTCCAAACTTCTCATTGCTTTGACTTTAGATCTGAAAATCACATCAAAATTTGAATTAATCTAATTGGAATCGATTTCCATTTAACTGACCATAAGTTGGTAAAATTAACCAATTAACTCTTTCAATTGATCAATCGAACCAAGTGATGACTAGCTAAATGAAATCAGAGACCAATTATATAAAGTCAGTTTAGCTACATCCACTTCTTTCAGAAACCGAGATCGCAATCATTTGGAGTATCAACAGGAACATTAATAACACTCAGAAGTATACTTTTGCCTTTAAAAGTAGGGTATTTCTAAAAATTTGGGCAGCATCTCCTCTATATCCTTGACTACCAGTCGGACTCAAGCCGACACCAACAATTAGCCAAACAGGCAACAACCATATCAATCCACCACCATCAACCAAACTCATAGTTTCATCATACTTCAGAACATATCATGTTGATAACCACATATACTACTAACTAACATAACATACGTCTTTTAATTGAACTAAGACAAACAAACAATGATTAGTATAACAATACCTTTCCTCAATTTTTTTTATAATATCTCGGAACTCCATTAATGTATATATATATAAAAATTATTCTGCTGTTTCTCAAAACTTTATTTCAGGATTCTTCTAATCCATTCATTTTTTTCAAGCTCTCTAATTAATAATTCATATCACTTATACCTATTCATAAATCCGTTCTAAAGAAATCTTTTTAATCTGGTTTTCCACGGCTCCTATCTGTATATAGATACTTTTAAGAACCTATGCTGCATCTTTCAACCGATCAAACAAATCCTCTATCCTTGAGAATATATGCTTCTTCTCATTAGTTAACTTGTCTAATTTCTGATAACCAACACATGGTCTGTTAGATATATTTGATAATGTCATGGCTAATATGATTTATGTTTAGTTTTCAGATCTTACTTAAATAGGATAAATCAGTACTTACTGGAAGTCAGGACTTAAGGATATCAGTACTTATATTATCAGAAGATAATCATCAAAAGATGGATATCAGAACTTAAGTACTGAAGGACGTTCAGATAAGGACAACAGCTGATTAAAGGAAAAAAGATCGAGACAAACATAAGAAGAGATACGCATGAAGAAGGAATTATATGAAGAATAGAATACTTGGAAGAAAAGATATCTGATTGATATATTTTAGGAAGCAGAATTATATTCCATATCAATTAGCGATTATCTTGTAACTGTGTAGTATATAAACACAGACATAGGGTTTACACTATAAGTGTTATCATTATCGAAAATATTATTCGTAGTAACCCTAGCAGCTCTCGTGATTTTTGTTCATCACTGAGAGGTAACAGTTCCATACTGTAACAAAGTTTATTGTTTCAATAAAGTTTGTTTTCTGTTACTTGAGTTATTAAAGTTCAATTTGATTGTACTTTACACTGTATTCACCCCCTCTACAGTGTGTGTGTGTGTGACCTAACAAGTGGTATCAGAGCCAATCTGTTAGCGTACAAACAATTTAAGATCCAAACACAATCATGTCTGAAACAGAAACTCTAACTAAGCCCACCAAAACTGAAGAACCTCCAAAGACACAAATTCAAAGCCGATATGAGACCATCAGAGTTCCCATATTGAGTCCATCTGAATATCCCATATGGAAGGTGAGGATGACCATGTTTCTGGAAGCGATAGATCCAGAATATCTTGATAGAATCAAGGAAGGGCCTTACAAACCAACCAAGCTCGCTGTTGCAGTTGCAGGTGAAGCAGCAAAGACTGTACCAAAGGAGAAGAGTGATTACACTGCTGAAGATATCGCATCAATTGCTAAGGATGCTAAGGTACGACACTTACTGTTATTCCCAGTGGACTAACAATGAGATTTACAGAAGGGGGGTTGAATGTAAATCTCAAAACTTTTTCAAGTTTTGAGCAGTTTGTAAGACTAAGTGTTTGAGTGATCAAATGTGTGTGAATTGCTTGGAGCTGATGCAGACAGATATATATTCAAACACAAATGTAATGAACACAAAGAACTTAAAAACTTTTCTGGTGGATTTGTTGTTCCACCAGAGATGTGTTATTTCAGAAAATCTGTGATTCAAAACTAAATCACAGCTGCTTCCTAGTACAAACTAGATGATTTTCTCTCTTGATATTTCTAAACAGCTCAGGGAAAATTCTTTTCTAATTACTAGCTACTACTTGGTTTATATAACACCAAGTTTTCAAGTGAAGACAAAGATAAAGTACAATAAAACAATAGTTCTCCACTTGTTTCTGTTCCATTTTTATCCAGTGTAATATGGAATTATCTGTTGACTTTCCATTTTGAACCAGACTAAAAATGGCTGCTTTTTCTGCTGTTCCTGAAATAGGCTACCACATCTCTGTCAATCCACGTGCCTCTGTCAGCTTTGTTAACTGTCACTATCAACTGCTATGAGACTGAGCATCCTTTGAAGCTTTCATCCGTTGATGGCTTTATCCATTGATACTCTAGTAGTTGAAGCTTTATCCGTTGATGGATATTATCCGTTGAAGCATTAGAGACATCCGTTGAAGCTTAGTTTCTTATCCGTTGAAGGTCTTCAATATTCGTTGACACTTCTTCACTTATACAAAATTACAAGGCATGAAATATTTACAATTAGCCCTCCTACTTGTACATCCATTAGTAGTCAACATGACTGATTATCTCCTAACAACATCTAAGAATTACAGCTTGAAACCAGAGAGTGAGATGTGCTACAATACCAAACTTATTGCTAAGTAAGGCTACTCCTTCAATGGATAGCCAAGATGGTCTTATCCGTTGAGGTTACAAACACTAGATTTCTACTTAAGTGTTTTGCTGAACTTATCATGAAACTAATACACATATTCCTAACAATCTCCCCCTATTTATGTCTACTAGAACTGTAGGCATAAATTTGGGTTTAGCTTGATGATAATAAAACACTTAACAAATATATAAACTGTAACAAAGCAGAAATTCAAAAGTGCTACAAAAGTGTATATGCTGAGATGAAATTGAAGAAATACATTGTTTCCAAGGGTGCTCCTTTAGCCTGAGCAAATTACTTTCTTTTCCTTTGATCCCTGTTTTTCTTTCCTAGCCTCCTGTCATTCTCCTCTATTTGAAGTTGAAGTTGTCTATAGAATTCAGCTTCATTTTCTTCATTGATATTTAACTTAGATTGCATATCCTTGAGAGTTTCATTACTGGCAATCTTTAGCTGATCTTCAATTCTGAAAAATCTTCTGACTCCTTTGTTGTCTCTGAACTCCATCAACCAATGAGGTGATTTGTGAATTGTAATACCTCTCTCTTGAATGAGTAAAGTTCTAGGCAAGGCATTGGGCTCCCTCCAAGTTTTCCTTATGTTGGCAATCTTGTTGAGAATCTCAGTCCTGGCAATCTGGTAAAGCCAGAATCCTTATGTATGGCTGAGTAGACTCTAATCAAGGTAGAGTAGCCTTCATTCAGAATTCTGTGAAGAGGCCATGTTCTTTCCCCAGCTCCTTTGTATTTGAACACTAGTCTTTCTGGTAGCTGTCTGTAGGCAGCTATTCCCCTTACATCCTCCAGCTCATCCAGATAGAGTTCAATGTCTGAAAATTCTTTTATGTCACAGATGTGAACATAATCATCTTTAGAGGTTTGAGGTTTAGGCTTAGGCTTCTGTGTGAATTTGATTGAGGCTTTAGAGGGTGTTGATTTGATTCTTCTTTTCTGCTTCTTTGATGGTGGAGAAGAGGTTAGGAAGGTGGGCAATTTGATGGTGTCCCAATCAATTGGTTCCTCCTTGGGAATGATTGTTTCACCATGAATGTTCATGAAGGGGTCAGGTACAATGGGTTCAGGAATAGAGGGTAGTGGTTTGGATATTGATTGGGTTTCTTTAGTCTTATCTACCTTCTTTCTCTTTGCATTGACCTTCTTTCTTTTCCCTTTCTGCCATTCTTCCTTACTTCTTTCCTCCATCTCAGTACCAACCATGTCCCCCATAGCTTCATCTTCACCTTTGTCTTCAATTTCTTTCTGTTCTTCAGCCTGACTTGACTCTAGCTATTTTTCAAGCTTTGCTTGTGCTCTTTTGACAGCCTTTAGCTGTTTGGCTTCTTCCTTCAACCTTTTGGTTTCTTCCCTCTTGGCTATTGAGAATTTGGGATGTCCTTGCATCACACATATGCTCTTTCCCTCTCTGAAGATAATAGCCATGTTTCTCCTTACAGCCTCATCCATGGTCTCTTTGAGATATGCAATACTTCTTCCTAAAAGCTTGTCCTCATCTGCTTTTGGAAGAGGAAAATCCACCTCTTTTAGAGGATTCTTTGTAGAGTCCTTATTGGATCTGTTGTTGGGCTTGAGAACCATAGGTTACAGATCTTTGGAAGAAGTTTCTCCATCCTTATGCCTCCCTACTGGCTTGAGTTCCATAATAATTGATTCCACTTTTGTGCTATGCTTCACAGATTGTGATTGAGAAGTTGTAGAACCAAATATTAGTTGCATCTTTTCATCAATCTTCTTCCTTTGCTCTTTGACTTGCAATTCAGCTGCTGCTATCTAGATTAGATCAATTCCATCTAGCTTTCCTTTGACTTGAATTGGTGGAGAAGTTGTGATGACAGGAACTAGCACTTGAGAAATCTGAACTGTTGTAGATGGCTCTCCTTCCCCTTTATTCTCCCCCTTTTTGTTATCATCAAGGGTAGGGGTCAAGCCTTGTGCTTGTGCCAGCTGCAGGAGTAGATTTGTTTGAGTTTGTTGATTCTGAAGAATGGTGACCATAGAGTCTTCAATGATTTGAACCCTATCTTCCAATCTGGCCAGCCTCTTGTCAGCATCAGATGCCTTCCTCAGTCTCCCCAACAAATCTTGCATAGTACCATAGGGTATAACTGAATCCAATTTCTCAGCATTGTAGGATTTCAGATCAGCAATGTCCAGCTTGAGCTCATCCACACTTAGATTTTGCTGGTAATGCTGCAACTGCAAGAGATGCAGAGATTCCAGATGAGCTTGAAGAATTGCCTTGGTACCAGCATCCTGAGTCTCCTGAATGGCCTGCTGAATTGTCATGACTTGTTTGACCAAAGTGACACCAAACTCTCCTGGTGTTGATGGTTTTGCCCATGCCCATGTAGGAAGATTAGGAACAGAACTTGGGCCTGCTACTCCCCCTAAGTTCATGCTCTCATTCAAGGAATTACAGTCATCATCATTAGAATTTACTCCAAATTCTTCAGATGGCTCACCAGCTTGAGAAGGCAGCCTGTTGACAGCAGCTTTGTCTTTGAGAAGAGATTCTGAAGTGTGTACAATGTGTAGTGTCTGTTCTGCCTCCACATTGCCCTGTGCAGCCAATAATTGATAGGCTGAAATAGGGTGAGTAAAAGTGTCAGCATCCAAGGAAATGTTATCAATGACAGCTTTGTAATGTTGCTGACATTGTCTTTCCTTATCTGCATCATCCACTTTCATTAACTCACTAGCAATGGCTGGATCCACCCTTATAGCTTCTGTACCTGCCTTTCTCTCAATTTCTCTCTTTTCTTGCATCAGGGGCTCCCCCTGGCTCACACACACCCTCACACCCTCACCTTCACCTTCTAAGGTGGCACTCCTCTCACTTACTTTTGCCATGCTGGAAGAAATAGCATGCATTTGGTGACTCTCAACCTCTCCTTTTGCCTGGGAGCAACCCAGCCTCTCACTCAAAAAATCACTCCCTTTCCTCAAGCCTAAAAGTGATTGTACAGTTGCCATGTCCTCTACAGTTGGAGTTGTTTCTGTTAAGTGTGTAGAGGCCATCAGTGGATAGGGAGTATCCGTTGAAGTAGAAACTGATGGTATCAACGGATACCTGCTGTTAAGCTTATCCGTTGAAGAACAACCACTTGTCAACGGATGAGAGATATCCGTTGAAGAAGGAAATGATGTAGAGATAGAAAGTGATATAATTGTTGAATCTGTGTGGATTGATTTTAAGTGTGGCGACACAGATTCTGCAACTACATCTGAAAGAATTGGCTGATGATCCAACAAATCATCTAAAAGATGATGATCACCAGGTTTTGAGTGGGGCTCCTCCCTGAGTTTTAATGAGGGAGAATCAGGAATTGATGTGAATATCATATCCACATCCAGAGAGGGTGTTGGAGAGTTTGAGGAATGGTGTGTTTCTATATTGAGAGAATGGGGCTGTGATTCTACATTTGCTGGAATCACATCAAGCTGAATTTGAGAAGGCACAGATACTGGTGGATGTATCTGTGCTGTGTGTGTCCCTTGTGTGGAAACTAGGGTTTTGGCCTTCTTCTTCCTTGAAAAGGCTTGAATTGGTGAATGTGTAGCTTGAGTGTCCATCCCTCTTTTGTTCTGTGTCCCTGGTTGGGGACTATTTTCAATAGTTACATCCTTTTGGGAGGATGCAACTAGGGATGTGCTGGACTCCTTTTGAACCACCACAGTCTTTTGAGAGACTGTGGCTTGGCTGGTTTGGGTACCACTCACCTCTCCCACCTTATCCTGGGGGGCTTTTTGATGTTCACCCCTCCCCTCACCACTCACACCCTGTTCACTCCCTTCAGGGTTTATGGTAGTTTTTACAATTGTTGTCTTTTGAGAAACAACAGAGGTAGGTTTCTTTGACTTGACTTTGGAAACTTTAGATTTGGTGGCTTTGGTAGGAGCCTGTTTGGACAATGACACAGGTTCCATAGCCACACTAGAAGGCAAAGAAACATTGGGGTTGGAAATAGTAGGAGTTATAGAAACATTTACCTCACTCACCTGTGGTGCATTCATGATTGGCAAGTATACCAATGGCACCTGGCTGTTGAGGTTCATTCTCAAAAGGTCTGCAAGGACCCTTTTCTCTTGTGCCCAGCATTTGAGTTTATTATTCTCATTGGATATAACCAAACCTTCAGCAACATGGTTTGCCAATAACATAAAGAATCTAGCAAAGTAGATGTTATGTGGTCTATTAGCTTTGTTACCTAATCTGGAACCTAATTCTAGCATAACACAGTTGCTAAAATTAAAGTACCTATCAGAAACTAGCATATAGAGCATATTAACAAGAGATGAAGTGATAGCATCAAAATTGCTAATCTTCCCAGAGAAAACCTTAATAAAGGCATCTCCAAGAAAACTACATTCTTTCCTAAGGCCTTTCCTTCTAATACTACCTAAACTAGCAGAATCAAAAGCATAGCCTATGGAATCTAGCATAGCAGAGACATCTTTATCAGTGTGTGGTGTCATGGCATTATTCTCAGGCAACTTAAAGCAAGATTGTATATCATCACAATTAATGCAATAGTCCTTACCTTTGAGAGAGAAGGCAATAGTCATATCTGTGGAGTTGAACTCTGCAGTTGTCCAAATCTCCTCAATCACTTCACAGTAGATGGTTGGGGCTTCCAGCATTGCATAGCTCAGTTTGCAGTTCTTGATGAAGTCCATCATCTTGTGATAATCAGAATGGGCTTCATTCTTTTCAACCAAGACTATGAAATTATTCTTTTCATAAACAAATCCTGTTTGAGACATAATTTTGACTACTGGTGCCATTGTTGTGAGTAGAGGTTGCAGAGAAAAACTTGAGAATTGAGAGAGAAAGAGAATGATAATTGCAAGAAAGCGTAAAGTGAAAATAAGAATTCAATTGGGCTTTTATACTTTCTTGAATTAAAACACAAATAAAATTATTAAATGATACTTTTAAGTGATAGCCGTTCAGGAATAAATGAAACTGTAGAAATTCTGAAAACTACCGTAAATACAAACACTGTATATCTGTATCAACGGTTGAGTAAAAGAATCAACGGCTGTGACTCACTGACGTGACACATCAACGGATAAGGTAAATAGTTATCCGTTGATGAACAACACTATTTTATCCGTTGAAGGATAAAATTACCAGAAATGTATTTGTCTTTCAACGGATAATGAATATCCGTTGATAGAACAATTTTGGCTTTCAATGGATAGGGAATATCCGTTGATAGGATAAGTCTTGATTAAAGCCAACTTTGTTCTTGCAGCAAATTCATTTCAGGCTACAAGACAGATTACATAGATGACATAGATTATGAATAGTTAAGCATACCTAACTCACTTACTAATCTTGTGAATGTTGATTCATCAAGTGGCTTGGTAAATATGTCTGCAATCTGCTTTTCACTTGGAACAAAATGAAGTTCCACAGTACCTTTCATCACATGTTCCCTAATGAAGTGGTACTTGATATCAATGTGCTTGGTTCTTGAGTGCTGTACTGGATTTTCAGTAATGGCAATGGCACTTGTGTTGTCACAAAATATTGGAATTTTGTCAACAGTTATACCATAGTCAAATAACTGGTTCCTCATCCACAGTATTTGTGCACAGCAACTACCAGCTGCAATGTATTCAGCTTCAGCTGTTGATGTGGAAACATAATTCTGCTTCTTGCTGAACCATGATACAAGCTTGTTTTCTAGAAATTGACAGGTGCCTGTTGTGCTTTTCCTGTCTATTTTGCAACCTGCATAATCTGCATCTGAGTAGCCAATTAGATAAAAACCAGACTCTCTAGGGTACCAAATTCCTAGATTTGGAGTCCCCTTGAGATATCTGAAAATTCTTTTAATAGCCACTAAGTGAGATTCTTTAGGGTCAGCTTGAAATCTAGCACAGAGACATGTAGAAAACATAATATCAGGTCTACTGGCAGTTAAATATAGAAGTGAGCCAACCATGCCTCTATAACTTATAATATCCACAGACTTTTCAGCCTTGTTTAATTCAAGCTTGGTGGCAGTGGCCATGGGAGTTTTTGCAGGTGAACAATCCATTAAGTCAAACTTCTTTAAAAGATCATAAATATATTTAGTTTGACTAATGAAAATTCCACCACTAACTTGTTTAACTTGTAAACCAAGAAAGTAAGTTAGCTCTCCCATCATGCTCATTTCATATTTACTTTGCATTAATTTAGCAAACTTTTTACAAAGTTTATCATATGTAGATCCAAATATAATATCATCTACATAAATTTGTACAAGTATCTTAGAGCCATTAACATTTCTAAAGAAGAGAGTTTTGTCAACAGTACCTCTTGTGAAGTGATTATCTAGAAGGAACTTTGATAAAGTCTCATACCAGGCTCTAGGTGCTTGCTTTAGTCCATAGAGTGCTTTCAACAAATAATACACATGGTCTGGAAAATTTGGATCTTCAAAACCTGGAGGCTGGCTTACATAAACCTCTTCCTCCAATTCCCCATTTAGAAATGCACTCTTGACATCCATCTGATAGACTTTGAAATTGGCATTAGCTGCATAGGCTAGAAAGATTCTGATGGCTTCAAGTCTTGCAACTGGAGCAAATGTTTCATCAAAATCTATTCCCTCTTGTTGAGAATAGCCTTTGGCAACCAATCTGGCTTTATTCCTTATGACAATGCCATTTTCATCTATCTTGTTTCTGAATACCCATTTTGTGTCAATAGAACTCTTGTTCTTTGGCTTGGGTACCAGCTTCCACACTTTGTTCCTCTCAAATTGGTTTAGCTCCTCTTGCATTGCTAAAATTCAATCTGGATCCAAAAGAGTTTCTTCCACTCGCTTAGGTTCCTCCTGTGATAGAAAGCTACTATACAGACATTCATCTTGAGTAGCCCTTCTAGTTTGTACTTTAGATGTAGCATCACCAATGATCAGTTCAAAAGGGTGATTCTTGGTCCATTTCCTTTGAGGTGGTAGATTAGCCCTTGATGAGGTTGCCTCAGTATTGTCATGATGTGAGATAGAATGTTGATTTGTTGAAACTCCCCCTGAGTTGCTGATCCTTTGAAAGGAATTGGGAGTTCTATCAACTGATGAGGTGAATTGATTATCCGTTGACAGAATGTGATCAACGGATGCTTCGTTATGAACTTCAACGGATGATGTACTTTGTCTTTCAACGGATGCTGCATTGCTTCTTTCAACGGAAGCTGAATTATGACTTTCAACGGATGCAGCATTCTGTGCATTATCCAAAGGCAGACTCTGGTTTCTTCTTGAGATGCCTTCTTTATCATTCTCATCTTCATTATCATCACAATATATCTCAATATTGTCAAATTTGAGTCCTTCATGATGTCCCTCATCTGTTAGTCCATCAATCTTTTTATCATCAAACACAACATGTACAGATTCCATGACAATGTTGGTTCTTAGATTGTAGACCCTATATGATTTTCCAGCAGAATAACCAACAAATATTCCTTCATCAGCCTTTGCATCAAACTTTCCTTTGTGACCAGATTGATTCCTTAAGATGTAACATTTGCAACCAAAGACATGTAGAAAGTTTAAAGTTGGTTTTCTTCTCTTGAATAATTGATAGGGAGTCATGCATTTTGCTTGATTGATTAGAGAAATATTCTGAGTGTAACATGCATAGTTAACAGCCTCAGCCCAAAAATAAGTTGGGAGTTTTGACTCCTCAAGCATTGTCCTTGCAGCTTCAATTAGTGATCTGTTCTTCCTTTCCACCACACCATTTTGTTGTGGAGTTCTTGGAGCTGAGAACTCATGCATGATCCCATTTTCTTTACAGAACATCTTCATGGTTGAATTCTTGAACTCAGTTCCATTGTCAGTCCTAATATTCCTTACTTTGAAATCAGGATGATTGTTGACTTGCTTAATATGATTGATGATGATTTCACTAGCTTCATCCTTTGATCCAAGAAAATAAACCCATGAAAACTTTGAGAAATCATCTACAATCACTAGGCAGTATCTTTTCCTTAAAATTGACAATACATTGACTGGTCCAAAAAGATCCATGTGTAGAAGTTGCAGTGGTTCATCAATTGCAGATTCAAGCTTCTTACTAAATGATACTTTCTTTTGCTTTCCTTTCTGACAAGCATCACACAGTCCATCCCTTGTGAATTCCACTAGAGGCATTCCTTTAACTAAGTCCTTTTTGACTAGTTCATTCATTGTCTTGAAATTCAAATGGGACAGCTTCTTGTGCCATAGCCAACTTTCAACTGGACTTGCTTTGCTGAGAAGACAAGTAATGGATTCTGCATCTGTAGAGTTGAAATCAGCTAAGTACACATTCCCTTTTCTAACTCCAGTTAGAACCACTTTATTGTCCTTTTTACTTGTGACAATACAGGCTTCAGAATTGAAGGAAACAGTATTCCTTCTGTCACATAGTTGACTGATGCTCAATAAATTGTGTTTGAGACCATCAACCAATGCAACTTCATCAATGATGACATTTTCTTTTGAAATCAAGCCATATCCCATAGTGAATCCTTTGCTGTCATCTCCAAAGGTTATGCTAGGGCCAGCTCTCTCCTTAAACTCTGTGAGCAGGGTGAAATCTCCTGTCATGTGTCTTGAACAACCACTGTCCAAGTACCATAGATTCCTTCTTTGTCCCTGCACACAACAAAATCAATCAAGTTGATTTTGGTACCCAAGTGTCCTTGGGTCCAGCCTTGTTAGTCTTTTTCCTAGACTTCATTCCTCCTGCATCTTTTGACTTAGGTAACTTTGGGTCAACCTTGGTCTCAGATGTGGTTGGTTGAAGTGTAGGGTTAGTCATAGAATCATTTAACACATTTGATTGAATTTGATAAGGCATAGGTTGTGCAAACATGTTATTCCACATAGGCATATTGTATGGCATTTGAGGCATACTAAATGCAGTAAAGTAAGGATTTTTAATGTATGGCATGTTTGTAAAATGTGCATGGGGATTCTGGTGAGACATAACAGGCATAGCATGCAGAGGTGACATAGACATGTTAGGCATGGAGGGATTTGAAGGCATGGGAGCATTTTTAACAGATTTGCAATTATCAGATAAGTGATTAACACTTTTACAATGTACACAGCTTTTTCTAGGAGCATACCTATCAGGTGTGTAATTGTTATGTTTATTAATCCCTACCTTCCCATTTCTTTTAGATTTTCTTTTAGTTTCCTTCTTATCCTCAACCAACTTAAGCCTATCTTTCAACTGATCTAAAGTCATGTGTCCTATATTCACCAACTGACATCTCTGGATGTGCTAGCTCCTTCTTTGACAAAGTTCTTGAGAATTGAATCATTCTTTTTATTTTTAAAAGAAGTTACCTGTTTTAATTGATGAGCCTTCAACGGATGCTCCTTTTCTTCCTTCAACGGATAACTTTCATCATCCATTGATTCCACATCCGTTGACAATCCATCAATTAATTCTAACTTCTTTTTGTTTTTCTTCCAGGCATCCTCACAGAATGATTCAATTCCCTGAACCTTGGCAATTTGAACACCAACATCCCTAGATGTTTTCCAGGCCTTGATTACCTCTTGCTCACTTTCTAACTGTTTAGAAAGAATTTCTACTTTCTTAACAGCTTCTTCTAGTTCACTCTCAACAGTCAAGCATTTAAGTTTAATCTTTTCAAGCTCAATTACCTGACTCTCTAACATAGCATTCCTATCACTTAAAAACATATTATTTTCTTTGATCCTAGTGTTTTCTTTAGCTAGTGATTTAAGAGAAACACGCAAATGATATAATTCATTGGACATATCATTTATGGCTTCATTGCATTCATGTTTAGAAAGTTGAGAGAGATCAGTAGTAATTACCTGGTTGCTTGATGAACTAGTTTCATTTTCATCAGAATTAGCCATCAGGGCTAGGTTGACATATTCCACATCATCATCTTCATTTACCCCATCTGCTGCCCAATCATCTTGAGTGAGAAAAGCTCTTTCCTTTTGTTTGAGCAAATCAAAATACTTCCTTTTGTAATCAACTTGCTCAAATTTCTTTTTCTCAGAATTTGGCTTCCTACACTCACTTGCAAAGTGTCCACTAATGCCACAGTTGTAACATTTGAACTTTGATTTGTCCACCATGTTTTTGTTTGGCTTAGTGAACTTTGTGTTTTTTCTGAACTTCATCTTTGCAAACCTCCTGGACAGAAAGGCCAGATATTCATCAATATCATCAGATTCATCCTGACTGGAATTGTCTTCATCCTCAGCAACTTGCTCTTTACCCTTGCTTGATTCTGATTTGCTTGTGCCAATTTTGAGACTTGGCATTGTCTTTTCCTCATTTCTGGCTTCAACTTTTTCACTGTCAGCTACAAGTGCAACTGATCCTCCTTTTCTCTTTCCCTTTTCCAACAGCTCATCTTGCTCCATCTCAAGTTCATAAGTCTTCAATATTCCATATAATCTTTCAAGTGTGAAGTCCTTATAATCTTGAGAATTTCTTAGAGAAACAGTCATAGGCTTCCATTCCTTTGGTAGAGACCTTAGAGATTTTAAATTGGAGTCCTTGACTTGGTACACTCTCCCATACAGCTTTAATCCATTCAATAGTTTCTGAAATCTGTTGAATGTATCATTCAATGATTCTCCTTCTTCAAAATGAAAATATTCATATTGTTGAATGAGAAGCTGCATTTTGTTTTCTCTAACTTGCTCAGTGCCTTCACAGATAAGCTGCACAGTATCCCAAATTTCCTTAGCAGTTTGGCTATTGATGACATTGTCAAACATATCTTGATCCAGGCCATTAAACAAAATGTTCATGGCTTTCTTGTCCTTGTGGACCTCTTCAATATCTTCAACAGTCCATTCTGCCTTTGGCTTGGGAATAGACTGTCCAACAGCAACTGTAGCAGTAGCAGCTGTGGCCACCTTGTGTGGGATGTGAGGACCATTCTCAATGCAGTTGATGTAGCTTTCATCTTGAGAGAGAAGATGTAAATGCATCTTCACCTTCCAGTGATGATAGTTATCTCTTTCCAGGATTGGAATCTTTACACCAATATCCTTCTTACTCATGATGTTAGCAGAATAGATCTTTAAACTCTTTGTATGTTAAGAGTTTGCTCTGATACCACTTGTTATTCCCAGTGGACTAACAATGAGATTTACAGAAGGGGGGTTGAATGTAAATCTCAAAACTTTTTCAAGTTTTGAGCAGTTTGTAAGACTAAGTGTTTGAGTGATCAAATGTGTGTGAATTGCTTGGAGCTGATGCAGACAGATATATATTCAAACACAAATGTAATGAACACAAAGAACTTAAAAACTTTTCTGGTGGATTTGTTGTTCCACCAGAGATGTGTTATTTCAGAAAATCTGTGATTCAAAACTAAATCACAGCTGCTTCCTAGTACAAACTAGATGATTTTCTCTCTTGATATTTCTAAACAGCTCAGGGAAAATTCTTTTCTAATTACTAGCTACTACTTGGTTTATATAACACCAAGTTTTCAAGTGAAGACAAAGATAAAGTACAATAAAACAATAGTTCTCCACTTGTTTCTGTTCCATTTTTATCCAGTGTAATATGGAATTATCTGTTGACTTTCCATTTTGAACCAGACTAAAAACGGCTGCTTTTTCTGCTGTTCCTGAAATAGGCTACCACATCTCTGTCAATCCATGTGCCTCTGTCAGCTTTGTTAACTGTCACTATCAACTGCTATGAGACTGAGCATCCGTTGAAGCTTTCATCCGTTGATGGCTTTATCCGTTGATGCTCTAGCAGTTGAAGCTTTATCCGTTGAAGCACTTATCCGTTGATGGATATTATCCGTTGAAGCGTTAGAGACATCCGTTGAAGCTTAGTTTCTTATCCGTTGAAGGTCTTCAATATCCGTTGACACTTCTTCACTTATACAAAATTACAAGGCATGAAATATTTATAATTAGCCCTCCTACTTGTACATCCATTAGTAGTCAACATGACTGATTATCTCCTAACAACATCTAAGAATTATAGTTTGAAACCAGAGAGTGAGATGTGCTACAATACCAAACTTATTGCTAAGTAAGGCTACTCCTTCAATGGATAGCCAAGATGGTCTTATCCGTTGAGGCTACAAACACTAGATTTCTACTTAAGTGTTTTGCTGAACTTATCATCAAACTAATACACATATTCCTAACACTTACTGCATAGTGCCATTGATAATGTAATGTCAAACAGGGTAATAAACTGTAAGACTGCAAAGGAGATATGGGATCCCTGGAAACAAGGTGTCAGGGAACTGATATGATTAAGAAAAACATGAAGACAATACTTACTCAAGAGTATGAACACTTTGACTCAAAGGCTAATGAGTCATTGACTGATTTATATGATAGATTTGTCAAACTCTTGAATGATCTGTCACTGGTTGATAAGGAGTATGATCTAGAAGATTCAAACCTTAAATTCCTGTTAGCTCTTCCTGAATGCTGGGATTTAAAGGCAACAACAATAAGAGACAACTACAATCTTGATGAAACAACTCTTGATGAAATCTATGGAATGCTCAAGACTCATGAACTTGAGATGGAACAAAGAAGCAAGAGGAAAGGAGGAAAGTCAAGAACAGTTGCTCTTAAAGCTGAAGAAGAATACCCCAAAGCACCTACCTCAAGGAAAGACAAGGGTAAAGCTCTTTTCACAAAGTCTGATACTGAGTCATCAAGTTCTGAAAGTGATGATAACTCGGAATCTGAAATCCTGCCTGAGACGGAAGCTGATGAAGAGATGATGAAGCTGTGTGCTCTTATGGTGAAAGGGATCACAAAGATTGCATACAGGAAGTATAGGAAGGGAAATAAGTTTTCCTGGAAAGGCACAAGTTCTGATAAGAAGAATTTCGGAAGATTTGAGGGCAGAGGAGGAAAGTATGACAGAGGAGATTATACCAATGTCAAATGCTATAACCGTGGTGAGAAAGGCCACATATCTCCTGATTGCAAGAAAGTGAAGAGTGACAAAGGCAAGGCTCTTTTCACAAAGAAGAAAAGCTGGACAGACACCTCAGATTCTGAAAGTGAGGAGAATTATGCCTTTATGGCAAATGCTGATAAGGCAAGTGCTGAATCAAAGGTACCTCAAAGTACTTATGCTTTTCATACTGATGATATTAATGAGTTGAGAAGATATCTTAAAACCATGTTTGTTAGTTATAGAGATCAAACCTTAACATGTGAAAGATTAACTTCTGAAAATCTTGCTTTTAAGAAAAGAAATGATTTCTTAGAAAAAGAGTTAGTTATGTTCCATCAAACTCAGAAAGATAGAGATGATGCCTTTTATGTTAGGGATGAAGTGCTAAAAATGAATGAATCTCTAAAAACTGAGTTAGAAAAGGAAAGAGAGGTTATCAGGACTTGGACTAACTCTGGCAGAACAACTCAGAATTTGTTAAGTAGTGAAAACTGGAAAGAGGGCTTAGGTTATGGAGATGATAAGAATGATAAAGGAACTGTAGAAATTAAGCCTGTTATTGTTAAGCAAAAGCCAAAGTTAAAACCTGTTAAGTTTGTAGCTGTAAAGTCTGATAATGAGAAATCAGAAGTTAAAAAGGGATTAACTTCTGACAAACTAAAACAGGAAAAGACAGCTGAAGTAAATATAGGCTTAATGACAAAGAAGCAGCTTAAGCATAAGCTGAAAGATGTTAAGAATGCAAACATGGTAAAATCACCTAGGAAAAATAGGAATGGAAAGGAAGGTGTGAATAAAATCAATGATTATAAACCTGTTCCTAAAGCTCCTAGGAAAACGTGTCATAACTGTGGAAGTTCTAACTATCTGGCTTCTTTTTGCAGGAAGAATAAGAACATAAACTCCTTACCTTCAAAGTCAGGAGTTAAGAGTCATTCTGTTAGATATAAGCCACAAAATCCTTGTTTTCATTGTGGTAGTTTATGGCATTCAATTTATACTTGTAAGGAATATCATAGTTTGTACTATGATTATTATCAAATAAAACCTTCTTTAAAGAAAGTTTCCATTGTTCCTTCTAGTATAAATTCTGATTCAAAGTCTGATAGTGTAAATTCTAATAAGAAAAATGTTAACATAAACTCTGATGCTAAATCCGCTGCAAATGTTAACAAACTTGATAAGGCCAAAGGATCCAAGCAAGTCTGGGTCCTTAAAACTAATCATTAGTGGTCTTTGTGATTGCAGGGCAACAGGAAAAACATCCTAGTTCTGGACAGTGGATGTTCAGGACATATGACTGGAAATAAAGCCCTGCTATCAGACTTTGTGGAGAAAGCTGGCCCAAATATTTCTTATGGAGATGGCAATATTGGAAAAACATTGGGATATGGCAATATCAATCTTGGGAATGTCATCATTAATGAAGTAGCTCTGGTCTCATGACTTAAACACAATTTGCTGAATATAAGTCAAATCTGTGATAGAGGTTATCATGTTGATTTCTTTGAAGAACACTGTGAAGTTGTGAGTAAATCTACAGGCAAAGTTGTTCTGAAAGGATACAGGCGTGGTAACATTTATGAAGCCAAGCTTTCAACAAGTATTGGTGGTTCTACAATCTGCCTGATGAGTAGAGCATCAATTAAAGAAAGATGGAATTGGCACAAGAAACTCTCTCATTTAAATTTCAACAATATAAATGAGTTGGTCAAGAAAGATCTTGTGAGAGGACTGCCAAAGTCAGTATTTGCTCCTGATGGCCTTTGTGATTCTTGTCAAAAGGCAAAACAAAGAAAATCCTCATTCAAGAGCAAGACTGAATCATCAATACTTGAGCTTTATCACCTACTACATGTTGATCTATTTGGTCCAGTGAATGTCATGTCTATTGCAAAGAAGAAATATGCCTTGGTCATAGTAGATGAGTTCAGCAGATACACATGGGTGTATTTCTTGTACACAAAAAGTGAAACTGCATCTATCTTGATTGATCATGTCAGGCAACTGGATAAATTGGTCAAAGATTCTATAAAAATTATAAGGAGTGATAATGGTACTGAGTTGAAGAATCTGATAATGGAAGAGTTCTGCAAAAACGATGGAATCAAGCAGGAATTCTCTGCTCCTGGAACTCCACATCAAAATGGAATTGTTGAAAGGAAGAATAGAACTCTCATTGAAGCTACACGTACAATGCTTGAAGAAGCAAAGCTTCCAACCTATTTCTGGGCTGAAGCTGTGCAGACTGCTTGTTCTACTCAAAATGCAACACTCATTAACAAGCAAGGAAAAACACCATATGAGATGGTGAAGAAAAAGAAGCCAAATCTGAAGTATTTTCATGTATTTGGATGCAAGTGTTTTGTTCTTAAGACTCATCCTGAACAGCTATCTAAATTTGATCTAAAAGCTGATGAAGGAATCTTTGTTGGATATCCACTTTCCACAAAAGCCTTCAGAGTCTATAACTTGAGAACAAGAGTGGTCATGGAATCTATCAATGTCTCTTTTGATGATAAGAAGATTACTGGACTTGAAGATTTTATTGATCATGATCAGCTGAGATTTGAAAATGAAGACTCAAATTCTGATACTGAAAATCCTGACGATATAAGTCCTGATACTGCAAACTCTGATGGATTAAACTCTGATGTTATTGAAACTGTGGTGACTACGCCAAAGGAAGATGCACCTATGCAGGGGGAGCATACTTAAGATATTACCACATCTCAAGAAGCATCAGAACATACATCTGGCTCTTCAAGTTCTGATTTGTCAAGTTCTGATAAGCCAAGTTCTGATAGTACTGAAAATCTAAATTCTGAAGAATCCAACTGTTATTCCTAGTGGACTAACAATGAGATTTACAGAAGGGGGGTTGAATGTAAATCTCAAAACTTTTTCAAGTTTTGAGCAGTTTATGAAAGTTGTGTGTTCAAGAAGAACAAGTGTGTGAATTGCTTTAAGCTAATACAGACAGATATATATTCAAGCACAAATGTAAAGAACACAACAGACCTTAAAAACTTTTCTGGTGGATTTGTTGTTCCACCAGAGATGGTATTTTAGAAAATCTGTGATTAAACAATGTTGATCACAGCTGCATCCTAGTACAAACTAGATGAATTTTCTCTCAATATTTTTCTAAACAGCTCTGGAAAATCTCACATCTAATTACTAGCTTCTACTTGGTTTATATATTACCAAGTGTACAAGTGAAGAACAATATAAAATACAGTAATAAAATAAGATCTTCACTTGCTTCTTTTCCTGTTCACTCCAGTACTTTGTTGACTATTGCATCTTTGTACTAGAGAAGAACGGCTGCTTTTTCTGTTGTTCCTGAAATTCGGCTACCACATCTCAGTTGTCTCTATCAACCCATGTGCCTCTGTTTGTAGGTACAACTACCCCTTATCAACGGCTAATCATCAGAACATCCGTTGAAGCTTTCATCCGTTGATGCACTCATCCGTTGAAGGATGTTATCCGTTGAAGCTTTCATCCGTTGATGCACTCATCCGTTGAAGGATGTTATCCGTTGATGACTTTATCCGTTGAAGCTTTAGAGACATCCGTTGAAGCTTAGCTTCTCATCCGTTGAAGGTCTTTAAGTCATCCGTTGATACCACTTCACTTATACAAAATTACAAGGCATGAAGTATTTACAATTGGCCTTCCTATCTGCATATCATCTAGTAGTCAACATGACTCATAGTTTCTCTCAACTTCCAAGAATTACATTTTAAATACAGAGACTGAAATATGCTACAACACTAGACTTATTTCTAAGTAAAGCTACACCATCAACGGATAGCCAAAGTGGTCTTATCCGTTGAGGCTACAGACACTAAATTTCTACTTAAGTATTTTGTTAAACATATCATCAAACTAATGCACATACATTCCTAACAATCTCCCCCTATTTATGTCTATAAGAATTGTAGGCATAAATTCAGGGTTAACTTGATGATAACAAAACACTTAACAGATATATGAATTGAAACTAAGTAGAAATTTAAAAATGCTGCAAAAGTGTATGTACTAGGAGATAATTGAAGATTTACAGTGTTTCCAAGGACACTCCTTTAGTCTGAGCAAATCATCTTTTTCTTCTTTGTTCCCTGGTTTTCTTTCCTAGCCTTTTGTCATTTTCCTCAATTTGGAGTTGGAGTTGTCTGAAGAATTCAGCTTCATCTTCAACACTGACATCCAACTTAGATTGCATTTCTTTGAGAGTTTCATTGCTGGCAATCTTGAGTTGGTCTTCAAGTCTGAAAAATCTTCTGACTCCTTTATCATCTCTAAATTCCATCAACCAATGAGGTGATTTGAGAATTTTCATTTCCCTTTCTTGAATGAGTAAAGTCCTGGGTAAAGCATTGGGCTCCCTCCAAGTTTTCCTTATATTGGCTATCTTGTTGAGAATTTCAGTCTTGGCAGTTCTGGTAAAGCCAGAATCCTTTTGTATAGCTGAATAGACTCTAATCAAGGTAGAGTAGCCTTCATCCAGAATCCTGTGGAGAGGCCATGTTCTTTCCCCAGCTCCTTTATATCTGAACACTAATCTCTCTGGTAACTGTCTGTAGGCAGCTATTCCCCTTACATCCTCCAGCTCATCCAGATAGAGTTCAATGTCTGAAATTTCTTTTATGTCACAGATGTGAACATAATCATCTTTAGAAATGGGTGACTTAGGCTTAGGTTTTTGTTTTTGAGTGAATTTCTTAGAGGTTATGGGAGGTGTAGATTTTGGTTTTCTTTTCTGTTTCTTTGGTAGTGGAAGAGTGGTTAGAAAGGTAGGCAATTTGATAGTGTCCCAATCAATAGGTTCCTCTTTTGGAATGATTGGTTCACCATGGATGTTTATTGTGGGATCAGCAACAAGGGGTTCAGGTATGGAAGGTAGTGGTTTAGATATAGATTTGGTTACTTCAGTGTTATCTCCACTCCTTCTATGTGCCTTGGCCTTTCTTCTGTTTCCCTTCTGCCATTCCTCTCTTTCTTCCACACTCTCACCAAATATACTCCCTAAAACCTCATCTAGGTTTGTAGTCTTGTCTTCACCCCTGACTTCAATCCCTTTTTCTTTTTCAACTAGACTTGACTTTAGCTGTTGTTCAAGCTTTGCTTGTGCTCTTTTGTCAGCCTTTAATTGCTTGTCTTCTTCCTTCTTGGCTATTGAGAATTTGGGATGTCCTTGCATCACACATATGCTCTTTCCCTCTCTAATGATAATAGCTCTATTTCTCCTTACAGCCTCATCCATGGTCTTTTTGAGATAAGCAATACTTCTGCCTAAAATCTTGTTCTCATCAGCTTTTGGAGGAGGAAAGTCCACTTCTTTTAAAGGATTCTTTGTTGAGTCCTTATTGGATCTTTCATTGGGCTTGAGAATTATAGCTTGTAGTTCTTTGGAAGAAGCTTCTCCATCCTTATGACTCCCTACTGGCATGAGCTCCATGTTGATTGGTTCAATTTTTGTGCTGTATTTCACAGATGTTGATTTGTCTTGTGTAGAACCAAACAACAGTTGCAACCTTTCATCAATTCTCCTCCTTTGCTCTTTCACTTGAATTTCAGCTGCTGCTAGCTGAATCAAATCAATTCCATCAGGCTTGCCCTTGATTTGAATGATTGGAGAAGTAGTGATGGCAGGAACTAGCACTTTAGATATGTTGACTTTTGTAGATGGCTCTCCTTCCCCTTCCCTTTTACTCTCCCCCTTTTTGTTATCATCAAGGAGAGGGGTCAAGCCTTGTGCTTTTGCCAGCTGCATTAGGAGACTGGTTTGAGATTGTTGATTGTGAAGAATGGTGGCCACAGAATTTTCAATAACTTGAACTCTGTCTTCTAACTTGGCCAACCGTTTTTCAGTAACAGATTCTTTCTTCAATCTCAAAACCAAGTCCTGCAATGTACCATAGGGCATGACTGAATCCAATTTTTCTGAAGTATAGGTCTTCAAGTCAGCAATATCCTTCCTGAGATCATCCATACTCAGATTCTGCTTCACTTGCTGCAGCTTCATGAGATGCAGTGAGTCCAGGTGAGCTTGAAGGATAGCCTTGATACTTGCATGTGAAGTATTCTGAATGGCCTGTTGAATAGTGTTGATTTGTTTGACTAAAGAGACATTGAATTCCCCTGATCTGTACTCCTTAGTCAAGGCCCATTCAGGTAGATTTGGAATTGAACTAGGGCCTTCATCTCCCCCTAAGTTCATGCTTCCATGAAAAGAAATAGAGTCATCATCATCAGAATTTGCTCCAAATTCCTCAGATGGCTCACCAGCTGTAGAAGGCATTTTGTTAATGGCAGCTTTATCCCTTTGAAGAGATTCTGTTGTGTGCACTAGATGTAGTGACCTTTCTGCTTTCTCATTGCCCTGAGCAGCCAACAGTTGATAGGCTGTCACAGGATGAGTAAAAGTGTCAGCATCCAAGGAAATGTTATCAATTACAGCTTTGTAATGTTGCTGAAATTGTCTTTCCTTTTCAGCATCATCCACAATCATTGACTCATTAGCAATGGCTGGTTCCACCCTTGTATCTACTGTACCTGCTTTTCTCTCTTTTTCTCTATGTTCTTGCATCAGGGGCTCCCCCTGGCTCACACAACTCACTCCCTCACCTTCACCTACTAAGGTGGTACTCCACTCACTTACTTTTGCCATGCTGGAAGAAATAGCATGCATTTTTGAGCTCTCAATCTCTCCTTTTGCCTGGGAGCAACCCAGCCTCTCACTCAAATTGTCACTCCCTTCCCTCAATCCTAAGAGTGATTGCACAGTATTCATGTCTTCTACACTTGGGATTAATTCAGTTATTTGTGTAGAGACTGTCAACGGATGTGGAATATCCGTTGAAGGTGAAACTGATGTTATCAACGGATAACTGCTGTTAAGCTTATCCGTTGAAGAACAACCACTTGTCAACGGATGAGTGATATCCGTTGAAGAAGGAAAAGAAGTTGAAATTGAAAGTGATATAACTGTTGAATCTGTGTAGATTGATTTGAGATGTGGTGACACAGATCCTTCAATTATATCTGAAAGAATTTGCGGGTGATCCAACAAATCATCCAAGAGATGATGATCACCTGTATTTGAGTGGGGCTTCTCCCTGAGTTGTAAAGAGGGAGAATCAGGAATTGATGGGAATAACATATCCACATCCAGAGATGGTGATGAAGTGTTTGGTGATTGATGTGTGATTATTGTGAGAGAATGGGGCTGTGACTCCATATTTATTGGAGTCACATCAAACTGAGTTTGAGAAGGCATAGATACAGATGGATGTATCTGTGCAGTGTGTGCACCCTGTGTATAAGATTGGGTTCTAGCCTTCTTTCTTCTAATAAAGGCTTTTGTTGGTGAGTGTTTGGCTTTAGTGTCCCTCCCTCGTTTGTTCTGTGTTCCTGGATTGGAACTATTTTCAATAGTAACATCCTTTTGGGAGGATGCTACTAGGGATGTGCTAGATACCTTTTCAACCACCACAGCTTTTTGAGAAACTGTGGCTTGGCTAGCTTGGGAAGCACTCAACTTTCCTTCCTTATCCTGGGGGTTTCTTTGATGTTCACCCCTCCCCTCACCACTCACACCCTGTTCACTCACCTCAGGGTTAATAGTTGGTGTTACAACTGTTGTCTTTTGAGAAACAACAGAGGTGGATTTCTTTGTCTTTGATTTTGAAAGTTTAGTTTTGGTGACCTTGGTAGAAATCTGTTGGGGCATCACAGATTTCATGGCCACACTAGAAGATAAAGAAATAGAGGGGTTGGAAGAAGTAGGAGTTGTAGAAGCAATTACCTCACCTACCTGAGGTGCATTCATGATTGGTAAATATACCAATGACACACTGCTGTTAAGATCCATTCTCATCAAGTCTGCAAGAACTCTTTTCTCTTGTGCCCAGCACTTGAGTTTATTATTCTCATTGATTATGACTAAACCTTCAGCAACATGGTTAGCCAATAACATAAAGAATCTAGCATAATAGATGTTATTAGGTCTATTAGCTTTGTTACCTAATCTAGTACCTAATTCTAGCATCACATAGTTGCTAAAGTTAAAATACCTATCAGAAACAAGCATATAGAGCATATTAACCAGAGATGAAGTTATGGCATCAAAATTACTAATTTTCCCAGAGAAAACCTTTATAAAGGCATCCCCAAGGAAACTCCATTCTTTCCTAAGGCCTTTTCTTCTAATACTCCCTAAATTAGCAGAGTTAAGAGAATAACCTATGGAATCTAACATGCTGGATACATCACTATCAGTGTGTGGTATCATGGCATTGTTCTCAGGCAATTTAAAACATGCTTGTAAATCATCACAGTTAATACAGTGAGTTTTACCTTTGAGAGTGAAGGAGATAGTCATATCCATGGAGTTGAACTCAGCAGTTGTCCAAATCTCCTCAACTACTTCACAGAAAATTGTTGGGGCTTCCAGCATTGCATAGCTAAGTTTACAGTTTTTGATGAAGTCCATCATTTTGTGATAGTCTGAGTGGGCTTCATTCTTTTCTACCAAAGCTATGAAATTGTTCTTTTCATAGATGAACCCAGATTGAGACATAATCTTCACGACTGGTGCCATTGTTGTGAGTAGAAATTGCAGAGAATAACTTGAAGTTTTTGCAGAGAGAAAATGGTAAATGCTTGAAATTTTAAGAAAGCGTAAAGTAAAAATGAACAATCAGAAGGACTTATATGCTTTCTCAAATTAATAAACAAAAATATAAAATAAAGATTTATCAATAAATATGCGTTAGTGAATTTCAGCCGTTTTAAGAATAAACTGTAAGTATTCTAAAAACTACCTTTAAAACCAATACATACAGATGTATGTATGAGTATCAACGGTTAAGAGAATAGAATCAACGGCTGTTAAACACCTGAATTGATTGATGTGACATTTCAACGGATAAGGCAAATTGTCATCCGTTGAAAGGTACTTCAGTTTTATCCGTTGACGGATAAAAATTCCAGAAATGTATTTGTCTTTCAACGGATAATGATTATCCGTTGATAGAGCAATTTTGACTTTCAACAGATAGGGAACATCCGTTGATGGAATAAACTATGTTAAAAGTCAAATTTGTTCTTAGCAACTAATATATTCCAGGCTTCAATTCAAATTGCAATAAAGACATGAATTTTAAGAGTAATTAAGCATACCTAGCTCACTTACCAATCTTGTGAATGTTGATTCATCAAGTGGCTTGGTAAATATGTCAGCAATTTGTTGTTCACTTGGAACAAAATGTAGTTCCACTGTACCATTCATGACATGCTCCCTAATGAAGTGGTACTTGATATCAATGTGCTTGGTCCTTGAGTGCTGCACAGGATTCTCTGTTATGGCTATGGCACTTGTGTTGTCACAAAAGATAGGAATTCTATCAACATGAAGTCCATAGTCAAGGAGTTGGTTCCTCATCCATAACACTTGAGAACAGCAACTTCCAGCAGCAATGTATTCAGCCTCAGCTGTAGAAGTAGAGACTGAATTTTGCTTTTTGCTAAACCATGATACAAGCTTGTTTCCCAGGAATTGGCAGGAGCCTGTTGTACTTTTCCTATCTATTTTGCAACCTGCATAGTCTGCATCTGAATAACCAATTAGATCAAAGCCAGATTCTCTAGGATACCAAATACCTAAATTTGGTGTACCCTTGAGATATCTGAAAATCCTTTTGATAGCAATTAAGTGAGACTCCCTAGGATCAGCTTGGAATCTAGCACATAGACATGTAGCAAACATTATATCTGGTCTGCTAGCAGTTAAATATAAAAGTGAACCAACCATGCCTCTATAACTTGTAATATCCACAGACCTTTCAGTCTTATTTAATTCAAGTTTGGTGGCAGTGGCCATGGGAGTTTTTGCAGATGAACATTCCATTAAGTCAAACTTCTTTAAAAGATCATAAATATATTTAGTTTGACTAATGAAAATCCCATCACTAACTTGTTTAACTTGTAAACCAAGAAAATAGGTTAGTTCTCCCATTAGGCTCATTTCATAATTACTTTGCATTAGCTTAGCAAACTTTTTGTAAAGATTATCATCTATAGAGCCAAATATTATGTCATCTACATAAATTTGAACAAGTATACTAGAGCCATTAACATCCCTAAAGAAGAGAGTTTTATCAACAGTACCTCTAGTGAAGTGATTCTCCAAAAGAAATTTTGATAAGGTTTCATACCAGGCTCTAGGTGCTTGCTTCAGTCCATAGAGTGCTTTCAACAGATAATACACATAGTCTGGAAAATTTGGATCTTCAAATCCTGGAGGTTGACTTACATAGACTTCTTCCTCTAATTTCCCATTTAGAAATGCACTCTTGACATCCATTTGATAGACTTTGAAATTGGCATGGGCTGCATGGGCTAGAAATATTCTGATGGCTTCAAGTCTTGCAACAGGAGCATATGTTTCATCAAAATCTATTCCCTCTTGCTGAGAATAGCCTTTAGCAACCAGTCTGGCTTTATTCCTTATGATAATGCCATTTTCATCCATCTTGTTTCTGAATACCCACTTTGTGTCAATAGGACTCTTGTTCTTTGGTTTGGGTACCAGCTTCCATACTTGGTTTCTCTCAAATTGGTTCAGCTCTTCCTGCATAGCTAATATCCAATCTGGATCCAATAGAGCTTCTTCCACTTTCTTAGGTTCCTCCTGAGACAGAAAACTACTATACAGACATTCATCTTGAGTGGCTTTTCTTGTTTGCACTTTAGATGATGCATCACCAATGATCAGTTCAAAGGGATGATTCTTGGTCCATTTCCTTTGTGGTGGAAGATGTGCTCTAGATGAGGTGGCCTCAGTATTGTCATGATGTGAGACAGAGTGTTGACTAGTTGAAACTTCCCCTGAGTTGTTGGTCCTTTGCAGGGAACTTGGAGTTCTATCAACTGATGATGTAAATCGATTATCCGTTGATGAACTATGATCAACGGATGCTTCATTTTGTACTTCAACGGATGATGCACTATGTCTTTCAACGGATACTGCATTGCCTCTATCAACGGATGCAGTATTTTGTGCATTATCCAAGGGCATGTTTTGAATCCCTTTTGAAGTGTCATCTCCATCAGTCTCCTCTTCACTATCATCACAATATATCTCAATGTTGTCAAATTTGAGTCTCTCATTATGTCCCTCATCTGTTAGTCCATCAATCTTTTTATCATCAAACACAACATGCACAGATTCCATAACAATGTTGGTTCTTAGATTGTAGACCCTATAAGATTTTCCAGCTGAGTAACCAACAAATATCCCTTCATCAGCCTTTGCATCAAACTTCCCTTTATGGTCAGATTGATTCCTCAGTATAAAGCATTTACATCCAAAGACATGAAGAAAGTTTAGAGTTGGTTTTCTTCTCTTGAACAACTGATAAGGAGTCATGCCTTTAGCTTGATTGATCAAAGAAATATTCTGAGTGAAGCAGGCACAATTAACAGCTTCAGCCCAGAAATATGTTGGTAACTTTGATTCTTCAAGCATTGTTCTGGCAGCTTCAATTAAAGATCTGTTCTTTCTTTCAACAACCCCATTTTGCTGATGTGTTCTTGGAGCTGAGAACTCATGCATGATTCCATTTTCTTCACAGAACAGCCTTAATGTCAAATTCTTGAATTCAGTTCCATTGTCACTCCTGATATTTCTAACCTTCAAGTCAGGATGATTGTTGACTTGCCTGATGTGATTGATAATGATTTCACTTGCTTCATCCTTTGATCCAAGAAAATAGACCCATGAGAACTTTGAGAAATCATCTACAATCACTAAGCAATATCTTTTTCTTGCAATAGACAATACATTGACTGGTCCAAACAAATCCATATGTAGCAGCTGTAATGGTTCATCAATTGTTGTTTCAAGCTTCTTTTTGAATGATGCTTTCCTTTGTTTGCCTTTCTGACAAGCATCACACAAACCATCCCTTGAGAATTCAACTAGAGGGATTCCTCTAACTAAGTCCTTTTTGACTAGATCATTCATTGTCTTGAAATTCAAGTGAGATAGCTTCTTGTGCCATAGCCAACTTTCAACTGTGCTTGCTTTGCTGAAGAGACAAGTAATGGATTCTGCATCTGTAGAGTTGAAGTCAGCTATGTACACATTTCCTTTTCTAACTCCAGTTAGAACCACTTTGTTGTCTTTCTTACTAGTGACAACACAGGCTTCAGAATTGAAGGAAACTGTATTCCCTCTATCACATAGTTGACTGATGCTCAGTAAATTGTGCTTGAGACCATCAACTAATGCAACTTCATTAATGATGACATTCCTTGTTGAAATCAAGCCATATCCCATAGTAAACCCTTTGCTGTCATCTCCAAAGGTTATGCTAGGGCCAGCTCTCTCCTTGAACTCTGTGAGCAGGGAGAAATCTCCTGTCATGTGTCTTGAACAACCACTGTCCAAGTACCATAGATTTCTTCCATTTCCCTGCACACCATAAAATCAATCAATTTGATTTTGGTACCCAAGTTTCCTTGGGTCCATTCTTGTTAGCCTTTCTCCTAGACTTCATTCCTCCTGCATCTTTAGACTTAGGTAAGTTTGAGTCAACCTTGGTCTTAGATGTAGTTGGTTGAGGTGTAGGGTTAGTCACAGAATCATTTAGCACATTTGTAAAATTATTAGGCATTGATTGTGCAAACATGTTATTCCATATGGGCATATTGTATGGCATTTGAGGCATACTAAATGCAGCAAGATAAGGATTGTTAAAATATGGCATGTTTATAAAATGTGCATAAGGATTTTGTTGAGACATAACAGGCATAGCATGCAGAGGTGATGCAGACATATTAGGCATAGAAGAGGGTACATTTATGGGAGTCTTCTTAATGGATTTACAACTAGCAGATAGATGATTAACACTACTACAATGCACACAGCTTTTTCTAGGAGCATACCTATCAGGTGTGTAATTGTTGTGTTTATTAACTCCTACCTTCCCATTTCTGTTGGATTTTCTTTTAGATTCCTTTTTATCCTCAACCATCTTGAGCCTATTATTTAACTGTTCTAAGGTCATGTGCCCTACATTCACCTTACTGACATCTTTGGATGTGCTTGCTTCTTCTTTGACAAAGTTCTTTGAAGTTGAACCAAACTTTTTGTTGAGTTTCTTTAGATTCTCTCTTTTAGAAACATCTGCCTGTTTTGATTGAGGAACCTTCAACGGATGCTCCTTTTCTTCCTTCAATGGATAACTTTCATCATCCGTTGATTCCACATCCGTTGACAGCCCATCAATTAATTCCAGTTTCTTTTTATTTTTATCCCAGGCAGTTTCACAGAATGATTCAATTCCTTGGACCTTAGCAATTTGAGCACTTACATCCCTAGATGTCTTCCAGGCTTTAATCACCTCTTGCTCTTTCTCTAATTGATTGGAAAGTATTTCTACTTTCTTAACAGATTCAGCTAGTTCATTTTCAACAGATATACAATGCAACTTTGTTTTCTCTAGGTCAATCATCTTATCTTCTAACAAAGCATTTCTATTACTTAAAAACAGATTGTTCTCTCTAATCCTACTATTTTCTTTAGCAAGAGATTTAAGAGACACACGCAAATGATACAATTCGGTAGACATGTCATTAAAAGCATCATTGCATCTTCTTTAGTAAGCTGTGTTAAGTCAGTAGTGATTACCTGATTGCTTGATGAACTAACTTCATTTTCTTCAGAATCAGCCATGAGAGCAAGGTTGACATACTCCACATCTTCATCCTCTTCATCTCCATTAGCTGCCCAGTCCCTTTCTTGAGTAATGAAAGCCCTCTCCTTTTGCTTGAGTAGATCAAAATATTTCTTTTTGTAATCTATTTGTTCAAATTTCTTCTTTTCAGAAGTTGGCTTTCTGCACTCACCTGCAAAGTGTCCACTTATACCACAATTGAAACACTTGAACTTGGATTTGTCCACAGTGTTTTTGTGAGGTTTAGTGGCTCTAGTGTTTTTCTTGAATTTCATCTTTACAAATCTTCTGGACAGAAATGCAAGATGCTCATCAATACCATCTGAGTCATCTTGGCTGGAGTTGTCTTCATTTTCAGCAACTTGCTCTTTCCCCTTGCTTGATTCCTGATTTCTTATACCATCTTTGGAGTTTGATGTAGATCTCGCAGTTTCTTGTCTGCATTTCCTCTCATCTTCAGCTACCAATGCAACTGAACTTCCTTTCTTTCTCCCCTTCTCCAATACCTCATCCTGTTCCAGCTCTAGTTCATAAGTCTTCAAGATTCCATACAATCTTTCAAGAGTGAAGTCCTTATAATCTTGAGAGTTTCTTAAGGAGACAGTCATGGGTTTCCATTCCTTTGACAAGGATCTTAAAAATTTAAGATTTGAATCCTTCACCTGGTACACTCTTCCATACAGCTTCAGTCCATTCAACAGCTTTTGGAACCTATTGAATGTTTCATTTAAAGATTCATTTTCTTCAAAATGAAAGTATTCATACTGTTGAATGAGAAGCTGCATTTTGTTTTCTTTCACTTGTTCTGTACCTTCACACAGTAGTTGAACTGTGTCCCAAACCTCTTTGGCAGTTGTGCAATTTATCACATTATCAAACATATCCATGTTAAGACCATTAAACAAAATGTTCATAGCCTTCTTATCCTTGTGGACTTCTTCTGTGTCTTCCATTGTCCATTCTGCTCTAGGTTTTGGAATGGATTGACCAACAGCAACTGTGGCTGTAGCAACTGTTGCTACTTTGTGGGGAATGTGAGGACCATTCTCAAAGCAGTTTACATAACCTTCATCTTGGGAGAGTAGATGAAGGTGCATTTTCACCTTCCAATGGTGATAACTGTCTTTGTCAAGAACTGGGATCTTTACTCCAATATCCTTCTTACTCATCTTTGTTAGATTCCAAGATCTTTAAACTCTTTGTATGTCAAGAGCCTGCTCTGATACCAATTGTTATTCCTAGTGGACTAACAATGAGATTTACAGAAGGGGGGTTGAATGTAAATCTCAAAACTTTTTCAAGTTTTGAGCAGTTTATGAAAGTTGTGTGTTCAAGAAGAACAAGTGTGTGAATTGCTTTAAGCTAATACAGACAGATATATATTCAAGCACAAATGTAAAGAACACAACAGACCTTAAAAACTTTTCTGGTGGATTTGTTGTTCCACCAGAGATGGTATTTTAGAAAATCTGTGATTAAACAATGTTGATCACAGCTGCATCCTAGTACAAACTAGATGAATTTTCTCTCAATATTTTTCTAAACAGCTCTGGAAAATCTCACATCTAATTACTAGCTTCTACTTGGTTTATATATTACCAAGTGTACAAGTGAAGAACAATATAAAATACAGTAATAAAATAAGATCTTCACTTGCTTCTTTTCCTGTTCACTCCAGTACTTTGTTGACTATTGCATCTTTGTACTAGAGAAGAACGGCTGCTTTTTCTGTTGTTCCTGAAATTCGGCTACCACATCTCAGTTGTCTCTATCAACCCATGTGCCTCTGTTTGTAGGTACAACTACCCCTTATCAACGGCTAATCATCAGAACATCCGTTGAAGCTTTCATCCGTTGATGCACTCATCCGTTGAAGGATGTTATCCGTTGAAGCTTTCATCCGTTGATGCACTCATCCGTTGAAGGATGTTATCCATTGATGACTTTATCCGTTGAAGCTTTAGAGACATCCGTTGAAGCTTAGCTTCTCATCCGTTGAAGGTCTTTAAGTCATCCGTTGATACCACTTCACTTATACAAAATTACAAGGCATGAAGTATTTACAATTGGCCTTCCTATCTGCATATCATCTAGTAGTCAACATGACTCATAGTTTCTCTCAACTTCCAAGAATTACATTTTAAATACAGAGACTGAAATATGCTACAACACTAGACTTATTTCTAAGTAAAGCTACACCATCAACGGATAGCCAAAGTGGTCTTATCCGTTGAGGCTACAGACACTAAATTTCTACTTAAGTATTTTGTTAAACATATCATCAAACTAATGCACATACATTCCTAACACCAACTCATAGAGCATAGTTTCAGGAGGAGCATCATAAAATGAAAATGAAGACAGCATGGATCATGGGGGAGCATCCAGTTCTAGAGAAAACCTTCCATCTGCAAAGAAGTGGACTAAATCACATACACCTGATTTGATAATTGGAAATCCTGATGCAGGTGTTAGAACTAGAACAGGTACTTCAAATGAATGTCTTTAAAATTCTTTTCTTTCTCAGACTGAGCCAAAGAAAGTGGAAGAAGCTCTTCAAGATGCTGATTGGGTGCATGCAATGCAGGAAGAGTTAAATAAATTTGAAAGAAACAAAGTCTGGACCCTAGTGCCAAGACCAAAGAACAAATCTGTTGTTGGTACAAAATGGGTATTCAGAAACAAAACTGATAGTGATGGCATAATTACAAGGAATAAGGCAAGGCTGGTTGCAAAAGGATATTCTCAACATGAGGGAATTGATTATGATGAAACATTTGCACCAGTTGCTAGATTGGAAGCCATAAGGATATTTTTGGCTTATGCTGCTCACAAAAAGTTTACTGTCTTTCAAATGGATGTGAAAAGTGCTTTTTTCAATGGAGAATTGGAGGAAGAAGTATATGTTGAACAACCTCCAGGCTTTGTAGATTCCAAATATCCAGATTATGTCTACAGGCTTGATAAAGCACTTTATGGACTTAAGCAAGCTCCTAGAGCATGGTATGAGACTTTAGCTCAGTTTCTTCTGGAAAGTGGATTTAACAGAGGAACTATAGAGAAAACACTGTTCTACCTCAACCATGGAAAGGACTTACTTCTGGTCCAGATTTATGTTGATGATATCATTTTTGGGTCTACAAATGACAGACTTTGCAAGAAGTTTGCCAAATTAATGCAGTCAAGGTATCAGATGAGTATGATGGGGGAACTTAGCTATTTTCTGGGCCTTCAAGTCAAGCAGAATGAAGAAGGCACTTTCATTTGTCAAACTAAGTACACCAGGGACTTGCTGAAGAAATTTGGAATGCAAGATTGTTCAAGTGCATCCACTCCCATGGCCACTGCAACAAAACTGGACAAGGATACTGGTAAATCAGTAGATATTACTGATTACAGAGGTATTATTGGCTCTCTACTCTATCTAACTGCTAGTAGACCTGATATCATGTATGCTACCTGTCTTTGTGCAAGATTTCAAGCAGATCCAAGAGAACCTCACTTAACAGCTGTGAAAAGAATTTTCAAGTATCTTAAGGGAACAGCTGATCTGGGATTGTGGTATCCCAGAGAATCAGATTTTAAACTAATAGGTTACTCAGATGCAGATTTTGCAGGTTGCAAAATTGACAGGAAAAGCACAAGTGGAAGCTGCCAATTTCTTGGAGGCAGATTAGTTTCTTGGTTTAGCAAGAAACAAAAGTCAATTTCCACATCAACTGCAGAAGCAGAGTACATTGCTGCAGGAAGCTGTTGTGCACAGATTCTTTGGATGAAGAATCAGTTACTGGATTATGGGTTAACATATTTTAAAATCCCTATTTACCGTGTTAATCAAAGTGCTATTGCTATGACAGGTAATCCAGTTCAACACTCAATGACAAAGCACATCAGCATCAGGTACCACTTCATAAGGGAACATGTGGATGAAGGTACAGTGGAATTGCACTTTGTTCCAACAGATCAACAACTAGCAGATATCTTCACAAAACCACTGTGTGAAGCTACTTTTACAAGATTGGTAAATGAACTTGGAATGGTTTCAGGTTCTTTCTCTAAATCTGCTTAGTTTTGTTCTGATGCATCAGACTTTATGATCAGTATTTACAGAAATTACTCTCTTTGTGTATTCTGTGCTTAATTGAAAACTTACTTAAGTACTGACTGTTGTTTGATGTAACTTTCTAAACTCTGATAGTGATATGTCTGTTTATGTAACTATTCAATCCTATGAGGATACCTGTGCTAGATGCTGACCTAGTAGTCTTTAATAAACTAGAGATCCCATGTTAGAAGTAATTATTTCTGTGGAAATCTATTGACACAAGCAAATTCTGTTATTGAGCTTAGTTGAGTTTACTTTATATATCTTATTACTAAGTCACAAACTAGAATAATGCTTCTCATCTGTTAAGTTCTGATGCTAGTATATCTGTTGAATGTCCTAAGTGCTGATAAACCTCTCTTATCAAAAGAAAAAGAAAAGAATCAAGGATTAAAATCAGGTACTCCTTTGAGATCTAGAGTAAAAATGTGGAAGGAACGACCCAAGTGCATTGCTGGTATTAAGTAAATATGCATCAGAAAAGCAAAATATTTTCTTGGTGACTTTTCACACTCTATGGTTATTGGAGAAATACTCTGATAATAGCATAAATTCCGATAAGCAGTCGTGACTCACTTACACTGAGAAGCCACTGTAAAATGGAATTTAAAAAGATGCACAAAATTAGCACAAAGTAGTTGAGGTGGACTCAAGCATGAACTCATTCAATAGTAGGTTTCAGAATAATGACAGATTTTTAGTAAAGTTTTAGTTATGCCTTATTTCTAAGATGTACTGAAGTGAATCAGACTTTACTCTTTGTCTGATATTTAGCTTAATGCACACACTAAATACTCCATATGAATGATGAAAATTACTGTGGTGATCTATGTTATTTTAGATGAACAATTTCTGTGTCACATTACACAAATTCTGAGGAAAAGTTCTGATTGCACGTTCTGATGATTAAGTTCTGAAGAATCTATATCAGAATTTGTGTGAGGACTTACTAAGATAGGCATTCATTTTTCGAGTTAAGAAATCATGTTCTGATAACTGTTAAGTTCTGATATAAGTCTAAGTTCTGATATTAAAATATGATCCTTTACTTGACTTATTTGTGGATAAAATCTAAAAACGGTCTCATTTTAAATCAGAATATGTTTGGGTAGAATATTAACAGTCAATATCATAAGGGATAGTGGTTCATGTACATGTATAGTAATGTTTACTTGTTACTTGCGCGCATTAAACCCTGACTTACACTTCCAATGACTGTTTTTCGTCTTCCCAGTCTAGGGAGACGAGGTAGAATTAACTCTACCTGTTAGCATTAAATTTCCTTGCATCTCCTGGCATTCTTTTGCATATATAAACAACCACTTCACATCAGCCTTCACATCAACTCTTTTATCACACACTCACCTTCATTCTCTTTATATCAAAAATACCATGGTCAATTACAACATGTTTTTGAACTATGAAACATTCAATATGGAGCTAAGCTGTGAAGCCTGGTAGCAGGAATGGCACGTCACTGCCATTCCTGATGAGATATGGGACTCAGTTCCCCAGGAGGTACTCACCCACCTCCTGTTCTTCTACATGGATTACCATCGCCATCTGGAGCGATTGGAGGAGGAAAGGCTGGAAGCTCTCCGCCAACAAGAGCGAATCATCAGACTCGCTATTCTGTTTATCGAGAGTAGGAAGAAGAAATGATTTATTTTCTTCTTCCTGTTTTTCTTCATCGTCTACCTTGCCCTGCTTCTTGAGCTAGGACAAAGGCTGTTGACGTTAGGTTTAGCAGCTTAGGACAATCTTGTAAAAGTTCTGATGTAATTTAAATTTCATGACTGTATTCTCTTAATATACTAATGAAATTTCTTTTCTTTTCAAGTTCTTGTCTCTGAGATGTTCCGTAATGCATTGATAAATTCTAATAAATATTCATATTCTGATGACCATTTCATATTTTGATTTAAATTAAGTTCTGATTTTACATTATCAGTACTTGTTTACTTGATTCATTTTGGTCATTCTCACTCGAATTTTTTTCAGAATATTGGTGTTGCAGTGAAAAATAATTGAATAAGTGGAAACAGTTTCAATTTTGAATTAAAACTGAGTTACCTTGATTAATGGAATTACTGGGTAAGTGGAACGGTTTTTCCTTGAAAAACTGTAAGTGGGTAAGTAATGATTACTGTTTTCCCGTGCCCATTAACTATTCGTTATTACTGCATGTCTGACAGGTGTCCAACGGTTACATTTTTTTTCAAAGTATAAGTAAGATAGAGAGAGGATTTTCTAATCTTTTATTCACTTTTATACTTTATCTCTCTATTTGCTTTTACTCTCTTTCTTCTCATGACGTTGGTTTTTCATATAGACATTTTATCAAACACCTAACAAGCATTCTTAAATCTCGATTATTTTCATGGAACCTAAGGATTTGATCATTGATGAGGCTAAATTTGTTCCAAATAACTATGCTGCAATTCTTGATAATACTGAATCTCCGTCTGAGTTACATTTTGTGCAAGATCTTCTTGCACACAGTGAAATTGGGTATGCATTGATCCAACCTTCAACCTTTTCGAGCCAACAAGTTCTGACATTTTGGAGGACTGGAAACTTTGATAATGGTGGTTTAAATGGTACTCCTAGTATTGTTTTTGAAGTGGGTGATTCTACATATGGGGTAACTCCTGGTATAATTCGCAAAGCCCTACATCTACCAGAAGGATGTACTTTTTCAACCCCGGAGGAATCAACTCTTAAAGAGTTCATGGCTAGTTTGGGGTATGAGCAGAGTTTGGAAAAGCTTGGGCAGTTGAAACGGGCTCATATCAGAAAGGAATGGAGCTTCTTCTTTGACTGCATCACTAAAGCTTTTGGGAATAAGTGTTCAAACTTTGATGCTATCCCTATAATGAGTCAGCACATCGGGTATGCTATCATTAACCAAACTCATTTTGATTTTGCAAATGCTGTGATAGGTTTTATTGGGGATAGGATGACAGAAGATAGGAATGTTGTCTACTTCGCTAGATTTTGTCAGCTTATTTATAACTATTGTTGTGCTGATGAACCCCAACCTACCACTGACTTAACTCCATCTTTCAAAATTGCAAAACGAGCCTTTAAAGATTTGGTAAATGCTGATGTTAAGAAAAAGGTGGTTAGACCTTTACAGATTCCTCAATCTGTAAAACAGATCTTAGTAAATGCTGATCCTGACACCTACAGATCTGTTTATCCTGATGTCCAACCAACCACCACATCTCAAACACCACAACAACCATCAGAACATACCACTCATACTACTCAACCTACCCTCAGGTCATATCTCAAATCATATCTCTCCACTTCACAGACAGCTCAACCTTTATCCTCAGCACCTACTGTGAAGCCTTCATCTTCCAAGCCTAAGAGGACAAAGACTGTTCCTCAAACACCTCAGAAGAGAAGGAGGATTGTTTTGAGAGATGAATCTAATAGTGAGGAACATGTTCCTACTTCAGAACCTGTTGATAAAGAAGCTGAGAAAGTTCCTTCTCAGAAGGATTCTGCAATTGGGGGATCTAAGCTTCTCAAAAGGCTTAGAAGAATGACTGTTGATGAAACTCCTAAGGAATCCATACCATCAAAGAGATACAAGAAACAGAGGGCAAAAAGGCCAGTTTCAGATGTTGAGGAAGCAGCAGCTAAGGAAGGCGATCAGGAATCTCTGATCTCACAAGAACAAGAATCTGCTAAAACCACTACTTCTCCATTAACTCCAACTAAGGAAGCTACTACTGAAAAGGCCAACACACCATCTGTGTCTCCTAAGAGTGTATCTCCTGTTAATTCAGGCAAAAGTGCTGATATTAATATCCAGAACTTGGTTGTGCCTGAAGTAATTTACTTAGAAGCTCCAACAACAACTAATCCATCAACAACACCTGTTACTGATGCTGCTCAAACTCCAGAACTATCTACTACACCTTCTCTGCATCTAGATGATGATGATCAGACTAAAGGTGAGCATCAGGATATAGCTGTTGATCAGAACTTGGAACCAGATCAGCAATTAGAGGATGATCCTGAAGCCTCCATTGCTACTCATACTGTTGTTTTATCAGAAGATACTGATTCTGTAAGTTCTGATGCTGCAAATGCTGGAGATACTGGTGATGCTGCTCCAAATGCAGATGTTGATGAAGCAGGTCCTTCAGGACATGCCCCTCAACAAACTGTTCTTAAATCTGAATTAGTTAAGAAGTTTGTTACCAGAGAAGAACCAGTGCCTTGGAGTGAAACTCCTGCATGACAGGAGTGGACTAAGGAATGGAACTCAGTTACCTGTGCTCCAACTGCACAGCATCTGGCTGAGCACTTGACAAAAGCTGATGAAATGTTAAATACTGATGATTTCAAAACACAGCTTAGAGTCACTGCATTGAGTACTAAACATCTACAAGGTCTCCATTCAACTACTCATGCAGAGTTACATCACTTAAGGGAAGAATTAATGAAGCAAGAACAAGTTCAGAAGATTGACAAGAAAAAATTCTTCCAACCTACCTTTGACAGAGTTGCTTATATTGAGAAGACTCAATAGTCACAACAAGCTCAGATTGATGATATTCTGAAAAATCAAGCTTCTCAGCAATCTCAACTTAATGAAATCCAAGCCTCAGTGGAATTGCTTGTCTCTCTTCTCTTACCTGCTGATGCCAAAAAGGGGGAGAAAGTAATTAAGTCCAAATGTAAAACTGATAAGACACTGAAGGGGAAGGATGATGAAAAGGATGATCAAGGAAACCCTGGAATGGGTAGAGGTCTCTCATCAAGAAAAGCTGAAATCACAAGTCACAGGACAAGTTCTGATACTGGAAAAATAATTAGTTCTGCTACTGGTAAAAGGATAAGTTCTGATGAACTTTTAGATCTTAATGAAGAAATGTCAAGACAGTTATTTCTTCAGGAAAATCCAGGAATGGACTTGGAGAGTTTAATGGAAGAAGAAGCTAGACTTAAATCTGAAAAAGTCAAGTCTAAATCTGAAGCTTCTGGTAAAAAGACACTTCCAAAACTCAAAGG
The DNA here is from genome assembly GCF_009905375.1 of Apium graveolens. Lineage (NCBI taxonomy): Eukaryota > Viridiplantae > Streptophyta > Magnoliopsida > Apiales > Apiaceae > Apium > Apium graveolens. Next base: position 99,435,894 of record NC_133655.1, on the reverse strand, counting down.
CATTGTGATAAAAGAAAGGACAAATACTGAAGCAACAATGGCTAAATCACAACCGCAGATAGATCCAAGATCCAAGGGTAAAGAAAAAGTTGGTGAACCTATCAAGGTTTATGTGCCTCTTGTGAATGGAGAAATTACTGATGAAAAGGATGATCTTGTTCTGACTTCAAGAAAAGTTTTTAAGACAACCTCTGACATGGCTCAAGTTGTTCAGAGTCAAGAGACAGTAAGTTCTGATATTTTGAAGAAGCAAGTAACCTCTGACATAGCTTAAGTTAACTTGATATCAGAAGATAAATCAAAGAAACTCCTACCAGGATTCACTAAAGCAAAACAGACTCAACCTTTGAAGACTGCTGCAAGTGGTTTTGAAGCAAGAGTGGTTACTGGAAAGGAAGCAAGAGATAAAACTGGATTGGGAAGTGCTGATGAAAGAAGAATACAGAACACTACCAATGATCCAACTTCCTTGAGTGATCCAGATATTGGAGCAACTCCTGAGAGATTGAATCAACTGGAATCTGTACAAATGGTTTACCATACCTACTTGAAAGAACACATCTTGTTGTACTTCATGACAGATGGTAGGGTTTATCATATAAGGAAAAATGCCATTCCATTGAAGTATTTTGAAGAACTGGAGCATGTACTATTCTTACTTCAAGTGAATGACAGATTAACTGGAAAGTGCTGCAAACTATTTGAAGGATCAGATTCAGAGACAGAAAAGGCTTTATTCTATTAAGTCTGACAGCACATATCTTCCAAAGTACAGAGATCACAAGGGTGATATAGTTGAAATGAAGCCCAACACTACTAAGATTATAACTACCTTTCTGGGTTACATGGCTGTGGAATTCAATCTTGAGTCTGATAAGGCATTTTTGATCAGACTGGATCAGGATATAAGAAAAGCTAAGATTAATGATCTCAGGGCTGCAATCTTTCAAATTGGCGAAGATACTCCAGAACTTAAAGATGCTAAAAGGAGGATGATTGATGAACTCAGATATGCTGAGAGATGTTTATTGAAGAACTATCTCAGAACAACTCCTGACATCAGAGAGATCAGAAGATGAAGCCAAGTCAAGATCTACAACTGCTTAAATTCTGATATTTGTACAGACTGAAGTTGTTATCAGAAGTTAAAGATTGGTAAAGCTTTAAGGACTGTAAGTTGTAGTTATTTAGTCTAATTCTCATGCATTTGTACTTAATGTTTTTGACATCATCAAATATTTGTTAAACTTGTATATTATGCTAATTTACAAGTTCGGGGAGATTGTTAGATATATTTGATAATGTCATGGCTAATATGATTTATGTTTAGTTTTCAGATCTTATTTAAACAGGATAAATCAGTACTTACTGGAAGTCAGGACTTAAGGATATCAGTACTTATATTATCATAAGATAATCATCAGAAGATGGATATCAGAGGACGTTCAGATAAGGACAGCAGCTGATTAAAGGAAAGAAGATCGAGACAAACATAAGAAGAGATATGCATGAAGAAGGAATTCTATGAAGAATAGAATACTTGGAAGAAAAGATATCTGATTGATATATTTTAGGAAGCAGAATTATATTCCATATCAATTAGCGATTATCTTGTAACTGTGTAGTATATCAACACAAACATAGGGTTTACACTATAAGTGTTATCATTATCGAAAATATTATTCGTAGTAACCCTAACTGCTCTCGTGATTTTTGTTCATCACTGAGAGGTAACAGTTCCATACTGTAACAGAGTTTATTGTTTCAATAAAGTTTGTTTTCTGTTACTTGAGTTATTAAAGTTCGATTTGATTGTACTTTACACTGTATTCACCCCCTCTACAGTGTGTGTGTGTGACCTAACATGGTCTCAATACACGTTATCATATTCTATGAAAACTCATTTGGTTTTAAAGCGTTATTTCCTAAAGGATTTCTTAATTAGATCACCATTTCTTCATCTTCATTTATGTCTTTCCATATGGAACCTTATTCACTGGCTCAGTTATAAGCATCAAATTTACCATAACTAACTTGCTTGAGTTAGGAGTCCTAATAGTTCCTTAAAAAACATGCTTGAGATTTATCGTACTCGAGATTTCTTTGATTTCGAAATTTCATGACAAGTATCTCCCACATGATTGAGGTTGTAACGTCTGGGAAATTTACGTTTGTATTATATCATATTTATAATAAATAAGGTGTGTTGATGTGTCATTTATGTGTGATTATCTGTCAAACCCTAATTGTTACGTGTTATGTGCATTCTGTGTCATTTCTGTATTTTTAGGATATTTTTCAGATGTTTTATTTTGCGTTCATCGCTTTTATTTCAAACGTTTTACGACCCAAACCATGATTTTAAAGCCAGTATTATAAAAAAATAATGGGCCTTATTTTTCATCAAACGGCTTTTACCATCGCATTATTCTAAACATCTAGACATTTTATAAATTTTCTTGTTTTACGAAATATGACTTTTCCGGGCCCCATTGGGTGTTAAAAACCCCACAAAAATTACATTTTTATTTTTATAAAATTATAGGACTTTCATTTATATTATTTCTTTGCATTTTTGGATTATTCACAATTTTTGGGAAATTTTGGCCTATATATCGCATATATAAAATATTTATAAATTAAATTTTAATACTCAAAAATTATAAAAATTAGGGCCAAATATTTTTATTAGATGTATAATTAGCCCCTTAATTTTATTTAGGATTATTATTTTTACTACTTTAAATAGCCTAATTTTTATTTAATTAATTATAATTATTAATTAAAAATCAGAAAAATATACAAAATTCTCTGCAGTCGGGTTAGGGTTTGTAATTCGGGTCAAAAAATTCGAGCAGTGATTCCGATCAGTTTCCGGCATCGATTACAGTCATGTAAGTACTCAAAACGAAGCTCTTGAGTTGTTCTTTCGGTTTGTATCATCAATTTCATGTTTAAATCAATATATTTTTTATTTCGATTCTAGGGTTCATAACTGTGATTTGGGGATTTTAGTTCTAGGGGTTGTTGAATGATTTTGATGGCTGATATAGTCTCTCTGTGTTGAAAGCAATCGATTGGTACTAATTAATTGAACAAACAATACTCAAATCGATGAATTCGATTTCTAGGGTTTATGTCAGATTTTCAAATCATTACTCCGCAATTTCTGTGAATATTTGATTCTGGTAATGTTAGGGCTTTGATAGTAAATGTTATTGCTATGATTTGCACTATTAAACGTTCAATTTCATGTACGATTCTGTAAATTCGATTTTTGGCCGGAGTTCATGTTGATTTTGATCGGAAAAGATGAACCAGGGATGATTCCGGGATGTTTTGATCGTGATTAGATTGTTTTGTTGATTTGCAATGAAAAGCACCCAAAAAAAAACCGTATCAAACGGTGCTGATTTGGGACTGTATTCGACTCACCGGAATCCGGTGAAGTTGCCGGATTCTGGAAAAATCCGGTCATGTTCTTCATGACCCGGATTGTGACCCGGTTGACCCGTTTGTCAACTCGGTTTTGATCTGTTTTGTCAGATGGTTGATTTCTGACAACTGTTTCTGGAATTTTAACTTTTATTTTATTTTTATTAATTGAAAATCAGATTTATTTATTTTATAAATTGATTAATTAATTATTTAATTAATTGATTTATAGTATAAATAATTCTGAATTATTTTTTAAATATCAGATTTAATTATTTTCTCAATTATTTATTATTTATTTATTAGTTATTAATTATTTAAAAATGATTAATTATTTTGATAATTAATCATATAATTTTCAATAAATCATAATAAATTCATTTTAATTCCAAAAATTATGGAAAAATCATTTTTAATTCTAATTTTTCTTAAATAATTATTTAAAAATTATTTTTGAGTTTTAAAAATTAGTAATAATTATTTATAGTGAATAATAAATTGAATTATCAGTGTTTAATTGATAATAATTAGACCGTTAGTCCGATTCGAGTGAAACGAAAGCCTGTTGACTCAAAAAAATGAATTCTTTCCATTAAAAATAATATTAAAGCTTAATTGCTTCTAGAAATTAGTTGATTTTGTTACTTGTTTGATTATCAGTCGAAATGCGTGCCGAGACAAGTCCGAAAAATTCCGGAAAAATGGAAAACGAGTCAGATAACCATCAGTTGAGCGATCAGCGAGTCGATTTTGGTTCTAAAAATTATTTTAACTATAAAAATGATTGTATGCTTATGTGCTTATGTGTATTAAGTGGTTAATGGAGTCTTATTTGCTAATAAGTAATATATGAGTCAGTCATAAGCGCATGGGTAGATGTTAGGAACGGTGTGAAGTCGATTCAAGATGCAATTGAAGTACGAAATGACTTAAATAGTCTATTTCTCTAACAGAATCTAAGCCAGCAAGGCAGGTTGAGTCGGTCTTAGACGAAGGTGACATATTTGCAGTGAGTCACACTGAAGGCAAGTTTTTCCCCTATTCTACTTTCAGAATAGTGACATTTCTTTAAATGCTTATCACATTTGCACTCTTTTGATTCTTATTCTTAATCACTGATACACACTTGCTATTCCTTTGTTCATATTTCATTTCGATTCTTGATTTCTCCGTTTCTTTGGATTCTTGATTCATATTCCATTGATGATACATTGAGATTGATATATTCTGGTGTTTAGAATATATCAAAGCATACTGATTGTTCCAGTTGCTAAGCGATGGACTGGATAATGATATTTTTGGGATTGAGCGTGTCTTAATCCTAAGGACCGGGATGACTGGTGCCTCGACATGGGCCGTAGTGCCAGGGTACCCGACTGAATCTATATATTGAGATATAGATCTACATTATATTCTGACTGATCAGCAGAATATAGATGCGAACTTGTGTCCATTTTAGTTCATTTGTACTCGCCAGTAATGGCCTTCTTTCTATTCTCGTGGGGTTATATCTTTGCAGATATACCCGGAATTACGGATTCATTTAAAATGCTTTAACACTGTTTAAATTTTGTGGACTTGTTGAGCAATTTTTGGCTCACCCTTTTTGTTGCTATTTACCTTATTGTTTTCAGTTAAGAAGGAATATGAAACTCATCAGGACTCGAGTGGTAAAGAAGCGGGTCAAGCCTCATGATCCTCTCATACCCAAGGTGTTGATCCCAATCCAGGAAGAAAACTTTGAGTTGCCCGAACAGGTGGAGTGTTGATAGATAGTGTGTGTGTTTGAATAAAAGCTGAACTTAGTTTAAAATGAATTAGACAATGGTTTGTAATAAAGAGAGCTTGTGAGATTTTGAATTTGGTTTTGTAATAAAGTAGTTAGTGGTTCTTTTTTTCATACTTCAATCTAAAAAGATCCTGGTTAGTGTTAAAGGGGTTTAGTTTCATTTCTTTATTAATTGTTAATCAGATTGTTACAGGTGTGGTGATTGGCTAGTAACCCCAGACTTATACCCCAGGTCTGGAGGGCGTTACAGGTTTGACATCAGAGCTGTAGGTTTGGTCCCAGAAAATAAGAACATTTGGGTTAAGATAAGATAAGGAGATCACATAGGATAGGAATAGTTAAATAGGGAGATTAGTGTTAGGATTTAGGTCAGATTAGGTTAGGAGAGTATAAATCTTAGGATTGTTTAGTGACTTTTCTTTTCTTTGGTATATTATCAGATAACATCTTCTGGTTATTCTGCGTCTTCTGAGAGGACAGTCACTGGGTCAGCAGCACTAGTTATACCTCCAGTATCTGAGTATATGTTTCCTCCTCTACCACCTCCACCACCATTGCCACAGGTGCCGGTACCACCAGTACAGGGGATAGTCCATGACCCCATAGAGATGTTTGATCCCTTTGAGTTCTTTGAGCTGATGGTTCCTTTAATAGTTGAACATCAGTTTATACCGGGGATTGAGCAGGAGTTACCACCACCACCATTGTTACCTCCTATACCAGTGCATGCCCCAGAGCCAAATGTGTTTCAGATGATTCCAGTCGAGGGGATGGGAGAGCATGATGTGGATCTACAGTTAGGTTTACCACAGCAGGGTGCAGGTATACCGAGGGTTCCGTCACAGGAGTCAGTAGGTTAGGTTGCTCAGCCGCATATGGTACAATACCATGAGTACAGGGTTATGAGGGATGATGTGGAGTATTGGCAGGCACAGTATCGAGAGATCATGCATCTGTTTGATCAGAGGGACAGAGGACCGTTAGCGGCCCTACAGCCGGATTACTATATAAGACAGCGATTGCAGTCAGTTTTGATGAGCGCCAATTGGGAGCTTGATGATTTGACCCATAAGGGACCACCTTCTTTCGCAGAGTTCTACAGGATATTTCGCTTGGCACAGACTTTGGTCCAGGCACTTAGAGAGGAGCTTAGGCGTATTCCGCCTGGGTTTTGAGATTGTGACTCCAGGGTACAGATGTATATAGAGGCAGCATAGTATAACTTAGTGAGTAGTGTGTACGTGTGTACTAGTAGTTTAACCTGTAGTAGTAGTTTGACCTGTAGCGGTAGTATGACTTGTAGCCGTAGTGATTACCAGTAGCACGAGACTTTTTGTATCATGCATTTACACCTGAGGCTGGTGTCACATATATATATAAACTGAACTTTTCAAATTTCTTTTATTTAAATTTCAGTCTTTACAATTTTACAACATTTACTTTCACTTCATTGTTTTACAGCTTTTCGTATTATAATTCCTGTTGAAAAAAAAAGAGAAAAAAAGAACAACCATTTTATTTAACTACTTACATTTCCAGTTTTTATATTCAGCAACTGTTTTCTTTAATTAAAGTATGTTGATAATACAGGATAAATTGTTTTCTTACCTACTGTCAATTGTTTATTAAACTGTTAAAGAAATATCACCTGTTTTATTATCAGAAGAAGATGGCACCAAAAAGAAAGACTGGGGCTGAGACCTCTAACAGCAATTCCGAAGGTCAGACTAATGAGACCATGAACCAAATGTTCCATCTGATGCAACAACAGATGGTAATGATGCATCAGCAGATGCAGCATCAACAACAGTAGATACAACAATAAATGTTACAGCAGCCACCTCATCCTGAGCCTCAATTACCACCAACATTACCTGTTGTTACTTTTAAGCAGTTTCAGTCAGTTAAACCTCCAGAATTTGAAGGGTCTACTGATCCTATTAAAGCTACCACCTAGTTAAAAGAGATAGAGAAAGCGTTTGAACTAGTAAAGATAAGTGAGGATCAGAAGACTGATTTTGCTAGTTACTTGTTGAAAGGAGAGACAAATTATTGGTGGGAATCTAAAAAGGCTTTAGAGGGTGAAGAGGTTATTGCATGTGATAGGTTTAAAGAGTTATTTTTAGAAAAGCATTTTCCTCGCTATGTGAAGAACCAAATGTAGATTAAGTTTTTAGAACTGAAGTAGGGAAATATGTCCGTGGCAGAGTATGAAGCCAAATTTACTGAGTTGGCTAGCTTTGTTCCAGAACAGGTTGATACTGAAGAGAAGCTAGTTCAAAGATTTCAAGAAGGATTACGACCATGGATTCGTGGCCAAGTTGTAATTTTTGAATTAACAACGTATACCGCCATAGTCCAGAAAGCTTTGATTATTGAAGGGGAAAGTGAAAGATCTCAGCAAGATAAAGGACAGGGAAGTTTCCAAGATCGCTCCAGCAGAAAGCCGGGATTTCAAGCCCGGGCAAATTTGAATTTTAAAAGGATAGGACAAGGTCCACAGAAAACAGGTAATCGTTTCCAAGCCCTCAGTCAGCAGGGAACGGTCAGAGTTCCAGTGCCGTATTGCAAGTCATGTAATCGAAAGCATACCGGTGTATGTATTAAAAAGGATGTAACGTGTTATCGATGTAAGCAGAAAGGGCATTACTCTAATGAGTGTTCGGTGGGTAGAACAACGGAAATGACTTGTTTCCATTGTGGGAAGAAAGGGCATATCGCCAGAAATTGCAAGGGACCAGCTATGGCAGCCAGTATTCCAAGAGTTTTGGCATTACCTCCGCCGCCGCCTAATCAACCCAAATCAAGGACTTTTAACATGACAATAAAAGAAGCAGTGCAGAGTCCGAGTGTTATTGCATGTACGCTTTTGGTGAATTGCGTAAGTTCAAAAGTATTAATTGATTTTGGAGCTACCCGTTCATTTATTTCTAAAGAATTTCTTGATAGACTACATTGTGAAATCGAATGGTTGGGCGAGACGTTAATTATAAAATTAGCGAATGACGACCAAGTTCCAGTAGATCGAGTATGTCCTGCATGTGATGTAGAATTAGTCAGACATCATTTTTCGGTAGATTTGATTCCTTTTAAGCTAGGAGAGTTCGTTATCATTTTGGGAATGGATTGGTTAGCTTGTTATAATGCTTAGATAGATTGCGTGAATAAGAAAGTCAAACTGCAAACTGTGGAAAATGCAACGGTAATATTCAAGGGCGAAAACAGCGGAAGAAATTTCTCACCGTGATGCAGACTAAATGATTGCTTTGACAAGGTTGTGAGGTGTACATAGCTTACGTGTTAGATACCGATAAAGGAAGTCCTAAAATAGAAGACATTCCAGTTGTGTGTGAATTTCCGGACGTCTTTCCAGACGAGCTTCCAGGGTTACCGCCAGATCAAGAATTCGAGTTCACGATTGATTTAACACCAGGCACAAAACCAGTTTCGAAAGCTCCATATCAAATGGCTCCAGTCGAGATGAAAGAATTATCAATGCAACTGTAAGATCTGCCAGACCGAGGCATCATACGACCTAGTGTATCCCCATGGGGTACACCGGTGTTGTTCGTAAAGAAGAAGGACGGTAGCATACGATTATGCATCGACTATCGGTAATTGAATAAACTCACTATCAAGAACAAGTATACTTTACCGAGAATTGACGATTTGTTCGATCAGCTAAAAGGAGCCGCATAGTTTTCGAAGATAGATTTGCGATCAGGCTATCATCAATTGAAGATTAAATCCGAAGATATTCCCAAGACCGCGTTTCGCACGAGATATGGACATTCGAGTTTCTTGTGATGGCATTCGGTTTGACAAATGCGCCAGCAACATTCATGGATCTGATGAACAGAGTATTCAAGAGATACTTGGACAAATTTATGATTGTATTTATTGATGACATCTTGATTTACTCAAAGACATAAGAAGAGCATGCAGAACACTTGAGGATAACTTGGGAAATTCTGAGGAAAGAGCAACTGTACGCGAAATTCTCTAAATGTGAATTCTGGTTAAGGGAAGTACAATTTCTAGGACATATCATCAGTAGAGAAGGCATCCAAGTCGATCCAACGAAGATTGAAGCTGTGTTAAATTGGGAAAGACCAAAGACACCGACAGAAGTTCGAAGTTTCTTGGGATTGACGGGATATTATCGAAGATTTGTCAAGGATTTTGTGAAAATAGCAACGCCGTTGACCAAGTTAACTCGAAAAAGTGAAAAGTTCGTATGGAATGATAAATGTGAAGAAAGTTTCCAAGAATTGAAGAATCGGTTAGTAACCGCACCGGTACTAGTATTGCCAGACGAGCAAGGGAATTTTGTCATTTACAGCGACACTTCGTATCGCGGACTAGGATGTGTATTGATGCAGCACGGTAACATCATCGCATATGCTTCGAGACAGCTTAAACCTCATGAGAAGAAATATCCAACTCATGACCTGGAATTAGCAGCGATCGTATTTGCGTTGAAACTTTGGAGACATTATCTCCACGGTGAAAAATGCGAAATCTACACGGATCATAAAAGTCTGAAATATATCTTCACGCAAAAAGAACTGAACATGCGTCAACGTCGATGGCTGGAATTGATTAAAGATTACGATGTCACGATCAGTTATCATCCAGGAAAAGCAAATGTTGTAGCAGATGCGCTGAGCAGGAAAGAAAGATTGAATTGGTTAACTTCATGCGAAGAATTAGCCAAGGAGTTCGACAAGTTGGAAATTGAAATTCGCAATAAATCTGCAGAAGCAATCTACGCTATGACTTTCCAACCATTGTTGCTAGAGAAGATTCATCGTTGTCAAGAAGAAGTGATGAGTCAAGATGATGATTTAACGGGAGAAGAGATCACAACTCAGAAAGATAATGAAGGAATTTTATGCTTTGCATCGAGAATCTGGATCCCTAATGTGGCAGAACTAAAAGAAGAGATATTGCGAGATGCGCACAATTCGAAGTATTCCATTCATCCAAGAAGCACAAAAATATATCGCGATCTGAAGGAAAACTTTTGGTGGCCAAATATGAAGAAGGAAATAGCAGAGTGGGTAAGTAAATGCTACACATGCCAGTGATTTAAAGCGGAACATCAACGTCCGAGCAGATTATTACAACCGTTAGACATTCCAGAATGGAAATGGGAACATCTAGTGATGGATTTTGTGGTAGGACTACCGAGGACTAAGGCAAATCATGATGCAATATGGGTAATCATTGACAGACTCACGAAGTCGGCATATTTTCTACCGATTAACGAAAGATTTTCACTCGACAAGCTAGTGCACTTGTATCTCAAGGAAATTGTGATGCGACATGGAGTTCCAATATCTATCGTGTCTGATCGAGATCCTTGTTTCAACTCAAGATTTTGGAGACAATTTCAAGAATGTCTTGGAACTAAATTAAACATGAGTACCACTTATCATCCGCAAACTGATGGGCAAAGTAAAAGAACTATCCAAACGATTGAAGATATGCTACGAGTTTGTGCGATTGATTTTGAAGGCAGTTGGGATGAGCATTTACCTTTGGTGGAATTTTCTTACAACAACAGCTATCACGCCAGCATTGGAATGCCACCGTACGAAGCATTATACGGAAGAAAATATAGATCACCAGTACATTGGGATGATGTTGGAGAACGCAAGATTTTGGGTCCAGAATTAATCCAACAGACTAAAGAAAAGATTGAACTTATTCGAAAATGACTCGATGCAACACAAAACGGGCAACGCAAATATGCAGACCAAGCAATGAAGGATATGGACTATCAGGAAGGGGAAAACGTATTACTCAAAATATCGCCATGGAAAGGATTGACCAGATTTGGCAACAAGGGTAAACTGAAACCTCGATACGTCGGACCGTTTGAAATTTTGAAGAAAGTGGGAAAAGTTGCTTACGAATTAGCTTTACCGCCTCATATGCAACATATTCACAATGTGTTTCACGTGTCAATGCTTAAGTGATATAATCCTAATTCTAAGCATGTAATGAAGTATGAACCGATAGATATCCAACCTGATTTGTCTTTTGTAGAACAGCCGGTAAGAATTTTAGATCGGTGCGAGAAAGTGTTGAGAAATAAGTCTGTATTTTTAGTGCGAGTGTTGTGGAGAAACCCTATGATTGAAGAATCAACCTGGGAACTTGAGAGTGAGATGTTAGAGAAATATCCTCATTTGTTTTCATAGAAGATTCTGAGGACAGAATCCTATTAAGGGGGGAAGGATGTAACGTCTGGGAATTTTACGTTTGTATTATATCATATTTATAATAAATAAGGTGTGTTGATGTGTCATTTATGTGTGATTATCTGTCAAACCCTAATTGTTACGTGTTATGTGCATTCTGTGTCATTTCTGTATTTTTAGGATATTTTTCAGATGTTTTATTTTGCATTCATCGCTTTCATTTCAAACGTTTTACGACCCAAACCATGATTTTAAAGCCAGTATTTCAAATAAAATAATGGGTCTTATTTTTCATCAAACGAATTTTACCATCGCATTATTCTAAACATCTAGATATTTTATAAATTTTCTCGTTTTACGAAAAATAACTTTTCCGGGCCCCATTGGGTGTTAAAAACCCCACAAAAATAACATTTTTATTTTTATAAAATTATAGGACTTTCATTTATATTATTTCTTTGCATTTTTGCATTATTCATAATTTTTGGGAAATTTTGGCATATATATCGCATATATAAAATATTTATCAATTAAATTTTAATAATCAAAAATTATAAAAATTAGGGCCAAATATTTTTATTAGATGTATAATTAGCCCCTTAATTTTATTTAGGAGTATTATTTTTACTACTATAAATAGCCTAATTTTTATTTAATTAATCATAATTATTAATTAGAAATTAGAAAAATATACAAAATTCTCTGCAGTCGGGTTAAGGTTTGTAATTCGGGTCAAAAAATTCGAGCAGTGATTCCGATCAGTTTCCAGCATCGATTACAGTCATGTAAGTACTCAAAACGAAGCTCTTGAGTTGTTCTTTCGGTTTGTATCATCAATTTCATGTTTAAATCAATATATTTTTTATTTCGATTCTAGGGTTCATAACTGTGATTTGGGGATTTTAGTTCTAGGGGTTGTTGAATGATTTTGATGGCTGATATAGTCTCTCTGTGTTGAAAGCAATCGATTGGTACTAATTAATTGAACAAACAATACTCAAATCGATGAATTCGATTTCTAGGGTTTATGTCAGATTTTCAAATCATAACTCCACAATTTCTGTGAATATTTGATTTTTGTAATGTTAGGGCTTTGATTGTAAATGTCATTAGCTATGATTTGCACTATTAAACGTTCAATTTCATGTATGATTCTGTAAATTTGATTTTTGGCCGGAGTTCATGTTGATTTTGATCGGAAAAGATGAACCAGGGATGATTCCTAGATGTTTTGATCGTGATTAGATTGTTGTGTTGATTTGCAATGAAAAGCACCCAAATAAACCGTATCGAAAGGTGCTGATTTGGGACTGTATTCGACTCACCGGAATCCGGTGAAGTTGCCGGATTTTGGAAAAATCCGGTCATGTTCTTCATGACCCGGATTGTGAACCGGTTGACCCGTTTGTCAACCCGGTTTTGATCTGTTTTGTCAGATGGTTGATTTCTAACAACTGTTTCTGGAATTTTAATTTTAATTTTAATTTTATTAATTTTAAAAATCAGATTTATTTATTTTATAAATTGATTAATTAATTATTTAATTAATTGATTTATATTATAAATAATTCTGAATTATTTTCTAAATATCAGATTTAATTATTTTCTCAATTATTTATTATTTATTTACTAGTTATTAATTGTTTAAAAATAATTAATTATTTTGATAATTAATCATATAATTTTCAATAAATCATAATAAATTCATTTTAATTCCAAAAATTATGGAAAAATCATTTTTAATTCTGATTTTTCTTAAATACTTATTTAAAAATTATTTTTGAGTTTTAAAAATTAGTAATAATTATTTATAGTGAATAATAAATTGAATTATCAGTGTTTAATTGATAATAATTAGACCGTTAGTCCGATTCGAGTGAAACGAAAGCCTGTTGACTCAGAAAAATGAATTCTTTCCATTAAAAATAATATTAAAGCTTAATTTCTTATAAAAATTAGTTGATTTTGTTACTTGTTTGATTATCATTCGAAATGCGTGCCGAGACAAGTCCGAAAAATTCCGAAAAAATGGGAAACGAGTTAGATAACGATCAGTTGAGCGATCAACGAGTCGATTTTGGTTCTAAAAATTATTTTAACTATAAAAATGATTGTATGCTAATGTGCTTATGTGTATTACGTGGTTAATGGAGTCTTATTTGCTAATAAATAATACATGAGTCAGACATAAGCGCATGGGTAGATGTTAGGAACGGTGTGAAGTCGATTCAAGATGCAATTGAAGTCAAAATGACTTAATTAGTCTATTTCTCTAACAGAAGCTAAGCCAGCAAGGCAGGTTGAGTCGGTATTAGATGAAGGTGATATATTTGCAGTGAGTCGCACAGAAGGCAAGTTTTTCCCCTATTCTACTTTCAGAATAGTGACATTTCTTTAAATGCTTATCACATTTGCACTCTTTTGATTCTTATTCTTAATCACTGATACACACTTGCTATTCCTTTATTCATATTTCATTTCGATTCTTGATTTCTCCATTTCTTTGGATTCTTGATTCATATTCCATTGATGATACATTGAGATTGATATATTCTGGTGTTTAGAATATATCAAAGCATACCGATTGTTCCGGTTGCTAAGCGATGGACTGGATAATGATATATTTAGGATTGAGTGTGTCTTAATCCTGAGGACCGGGATGACTGGTGCCTCGAAATGGGCCGTGGTGCCTGGGTACCCGACTGGATCTATATATTGAGATACAGATCTGCATTATATTCTGACTGATCAGCAGAATATAGATGCGAACTTGTGTCCAGTTTAGTTCATTTGTACTCGCCAGTATTGGCCTTCTATCTATTCTCGTGGGGGTTATATCTTTGCAGATATTCCCGGAATTACGGATTCATTTAAAATGCTTTAATATTGTTTATATTTTGTGGACTTGTTGAGCAATTTTTGGCTCACCCTTTTTGTTGTTATTCACCTTATTATTTTCAGTTAAGAAGGAATATGAAACCCATCAGGACTCGAGTGGTAAAGAAGCGGGTCAAGCCTCAGGATCCTCTTATACCCAAGGTGTTGATCCCAATCCTGGAAGAAAGGTTTGAGTTGCCCGAACAGGTGGAGTGTTGATAGATAGTGTGTGTGTTTGAATAAAAGCTGAACTTAGTTTAAAATGAATTAGACAATGGTTTGTAATAAAGAGAGCTTGTGTGATTTTGAATTTGGTTTTGTAATAAAGTAGTTAGTGGTTCTTGTTTTCATACTTCAACCTAAAAAGATCCTGGTTAGTGTTAATGGGGTTTAGTTTCATTTCTTTATTAATTGTTAATCAGATTGTTACAGGTTTGGTGATTAGCTAGTAACCCCCAGACTTATACCCCAGGTCTGGAGGGAGTTACAGGTTTTGCATCAGAGCTGTAGGTTTGGTCCCTGAAAACAAGAACATTAGGGTTAAGATAAGATAGGGAGATCACATAGGATAGGAATAGTTAAATAGGGAGATTAGTGTTAGGATTTAGGTCAGATTAGGTTAGGAGAGTATAAATCTTAGGATTGTTTAGTGACTTTTCTTTTCTTTGGTATAATATAAGATGGCATCTTCTAGTTATTCTGCGTCTTCTGAGAGGACAGTCACCGGGCCAACAACACCAGTTATACCTCCAGTATCTGAGTATATGTTTCCTCCTCTACCACCTTCACCACCATTGCCACAGGAGCCAGTACCACCAGTACAGGGGATAGTCCATGACCCCATAGAGATGTTTGATCCCTTTGAGTTCTTTTGGGTCAACGAACCCATTTTAAACTTTAATAATTCCATAAATTGGATATATAATTTTTCCGCACGTTGATTCGATTGTTGATACTATTAAACAAGGTTTGCACAGTTTTCCAAGAAAATTAACTTCTCCGTATTAGTGGGTCTACTTGGCCCTATGAACTAACAATACTGAGTTTAATCAAGTATTCTTCCGGGTAATCTAATACTTATAATAACAAGAACTCAAGTAGTAATTTGATAACCAAAATTTTATAAACTTATTCTGTTTAAAGAACTTTTAGAAATTTTGTTAAGAAAATCTTTTTCCAAAACCTTGTTTTAGAACTTTGAAAATCAGACATTTGGTCGTCATTACTATATAAGTTACTCGTTATTCTTAAAATCCGCTAATGAGATATCTAATTAAAGAAACATCCATATAAGGGTCCTTCTACCTTGGTATATATTATATTTCTCTTTGGATTCTGTTTGCATTTATTAGTCGACAAAACTTCATTTACCGTTGCATACTAGTTTATTCGTAACTCTATCCACAATGCTGACATCTATTATTGTTTTTGACATTTCCATCATCGACCTTAATGCCATAGCTACCAGTCAATTGATATCATTCGATGTTATGTCCGTAGATAGGGTCGTATTTCTTGCATTCTTGAGTATATCTAATATGGTAGATGTCATTTCTTGCGCAGCGCCCGAAAAGTAATAAGAAGCTTCTCGCCACAGTGGTGCCTTTAAACTTGCGACGTTGGTTATTCGTTAGCTTCAATCAACTCATTGCCTCCATCCTGGAGCTTGACCTACTACACAATTCTAAGTTGGCTTATACTAAAACTTTTCTATCTTTCCTTATACAAATCTCTCACAAAAATCAATCACATTTTCCTTTAAAACCATATGAAAAGCAGGGTAATTTACCCAATCTCCGTCAAGCTGTCGATTCTTCACAACTATAGGATCTGAGAACTCAATATATCTATAGCATCAATATATTCGCCTTCCACTTATCTTAACAATATCATATCTTTCTAATCCATATCGGATCTGCTAATCTTAACTCACACTCAACTTGAACTCAAGATGAGTATACTTAGGGTCTTCCTTATCTTATATGATCTGTTAATCCTATCTTACTTTCACCTATTCTTATTTCAGGGACCAATAACCTGTGGCTCTGATACCAACTGTAACATCCCCAAATCCGGGGTCAGGATTGTGTGTCACTAAACAACATAAAATAATATAAACCTGTATATTAAAACAAATATATAGATAACCCCTCATTATTCCGGATCGGTTACAGGTTATGGTATGAAACAAGAATCTAACCTTCTAAAATTATAATAACTAAATACAATTTTATTACCTCTATCCTAATTTCCTCGTATTCTTTACTCTAACACCTCCAAATTCCTTCGGCTGGGATCTCTCCACTTTCGCTATCTATTAAGAGCTATTCACTTTTGTCCTCATTTGATACTGAAAGAAATAAGAATTCACGAAGCAAGAGTGAGCCAAAAATGTCCAGCAAGTATCATAATTGGTTTCCAGGTATCAGATCAAAGAAACTTCTGGAAACAAATTTTTAAATAATTTCAAAACATCTTTAATTATTTAAAACAGTTGAGCAAATAAAACATTGGCCCTCATTGGCCTTTAATCACAAATCACATTTTTCTGTAAAAGAATAGTGAATGTTTCACTGATTCATTTCTTGAATCAAATCTTCATTTGTTTTTGTAACCATAACTTTCCAAGGAGGAATGCCATTAATGGCAATCAACAATAAATTAGGCTGGACACTAGAAACCAATATATGCACTATAACCTGCCGATGAGTCATGATATAGCACGGATCTATACCCAACTGCATAGACCCATCGACATATAGTGTACCCAGACACTATGGCTTAATAATCAATGGACCAGCCACCTCTGGCCCTTAGGGTCCAGCTCATTCCTGGCCCTCATCGTAACCATCCAGTCCGTAGAGTATCTTGATGTCAAATCACTTTGATTTTAAAACATCCCGATTCTGGGTTCGCAAATAACCCAAAATAATGGGTATTTGCTGAAGAGATTAATCGATAATCAAGGAACAAGATCAAAAAGGTACTTTCATAAATAAGAGTAATTGCAGCGAAATATAAAAACATTTAACTATTCTGAACTTAGAATATGAATGAAGTATTTGTAGTATATTATAAGAAGGTTTATGAATACTTGCCTCAATTGATAACCCTCTGATCTTTAACTATCTGCCATTATTAGTCCCAAAGTATCGTAGAGGGGGGGGGGGTTGAATACGATACCTACAATCTTTTTCGATTCGTTTTAAGTTCTTCGTTAAAAGTACAGAATCAAATAGACACAAAATAATTCAAGGAATATATCGTTTTATTAATATAAACCTTGAGGTTGCTACAATCTAATCAATGTATTGATTAGCTACAATAAATTTAGCAGCATAACACTATGTTTAAAATGATAATAAATGTGAAGCTTTAATGGAGCTTTCGTAAACTAAATTGTTTTTGCTGAAGAATATAACCAACTGAATGTAAACTTCAATTGCTGCTTTTGTAGTCTTCAAATTAATTTGGACAGGTGGCTTAATTTGAACCACTCATTTAAATTGAATTTGCTGCAAAACCATTCTAGAAATTCTCCAAGTGCTAACTGGCGACCTTATGCCAACTTGCGACCTGAGCCAACTTGCGACCATAGTCAACTTGTGACCTTAGCCAACTTGTGACCTAAGCCAACTTGTGACCGTATCAGTATTGATACAACTTGTGACTGCAATCTCAACTTGTTACCACAGGATCAACTTGTGACCTTAGCCAACTTGCGACCATATCTATATTGACATAACTTGTGACTGCATTCTCAACTTGTTACCACATGATCAACTTGCGACCTTAAGATTTGCCTTTGAATATTTTCTAGTCTCCAATAGCTGTATTCAAAGAACCCTTCCTTTTGTATTATTGAATTAAATCTTTTCTGAGATGTTGATACTTAGTGCACTGGTGTGGTTCACAAATAACTAACAAGAGCTGATTTAATTCAATTCCTTTTGAACTGAAGAGCTGATACATCTTGGATAGTTACTTCTAGCTTCAATCACTAAACCCCAGATCTTCAACACTTCAAATCAAACTATGCAATTAATACTGGAAGTCCTTTGATGTCTTATTCTTCATGAAGGCTTGAACATGTTAATAAACTTCTTCCCATTACCTGAGTGTGGACTTAGAGGGTCATTTGCATCTTTGATTCTTTATATGTATCATGTCTTCATCTCTAGGGTTCGTATGCTTCACATTTTAATATTGTTTATCTGTTTCTATTTTCATGTTGAGTTATATTTCCTCGATTACATGTTACATTACATTATGCTTTACAATCTCCCCCTATTTGATTGTTAGAGTTCGACAAGCAAATCCCTAAGGATAACTCAACTGACAATAAGAAAAAGTACAACCTCTAAACATATAAAGATATTAAATACATTATGGATTACATATTCGTTTCCAGATTTCTTAAGTTACAAGTTACAAAGAAGTGTTCCTCTAGCCTGAACAGATTATCTATGTCTTCTTTGTCTTTATCTTCTTGGGATTCTTGCCTTGACTGCCTTCTCCTTCTTGAGTAGATTTAGTCTCAACAGACTTTCGCTTAGGAGCTTTCTTTTTAGGATCAGTTGACTTTTTAGATTCTGGGAGAGATGATCCTTTGATTTTATTCTGAAGAACATCCAGTCTAGCTTGAACCAAATCACGAGCTTCTATTTCCAGTGCGTTAGTGGGAGGTGGATTATTCAGATCATTAAGCATCATTTGTAGATATCTCACTTTGGAGCACTTTGGAACAAGATCAAACAACATTGAAGATTTCTTTGACATTACGAAGACTGTTATCCTTTTAGGATGTCCTCGTACTCTCTTGGTGTCATTGATTGATTCTTCTTCCAACACCTCATCAAGTATCCTTATGATTTGGATCAAAACAATTTTATCAAACTTACATGTGGAGAGTTGACGTCCATTAAGGCTTGATAAATTGATTCTGACCCGCTTGTTCTGAAATCATTGATCTTAATCTTTGCTTGATTAATCTGAAAGACCAGTTCCCCTTCACTGTTAGTGCTGATGATAGGTTCACTATCTTTTAAAAGATTCATCTCTGGCTCTCCATTAATTAACACTATATCATGATAAGCTCTTCCAACTTTCTTTATTTCCTTCTCTGTATCCCTGATCATTTTGTCATTGAGCCTATACATATAGAACTTCAGCAGCTTTAAGGTCTGCTTCCGATCTTTTAACTCCTAGTGCCTCCAGTTTTGCTCTTTTGCCCCTGAGTTGACTTTCAAGAAAAATGAGTTGTAGATATCGAATGGATCTCAGATGTTGGTCAGATATAGTGATATTTTGCAGCCTGCCATCTGCAAATAGTTTGATCAAAAATGGATGAAGAAATTCTTGAGGAGATACATCCATCATCATCTTTCGAAGTTTATCTCTGAAGTATTCATTCTCATTCAATTTCAACCAGGGGATTTTTGAAGCTAAGATAAATAGTTCCACTATATTCAGCTTCTTCATGACACTCGTAGAGATCTTCATTTGAAATCCATTTCTGTGGTTGACAGTAATCTTCCATCCGTTTGTTAGAATATTCACAGTGGTGCCAGTGATTATCCTATTGAACTGAGAATAGAACTTATGAATATTTGGGTAATCTTTTCTGTACTTCTCTACAGTGTTCAGAAGATTCTTGTTGTCAGTGTCTAGCTTGTGATAGTTTTCTGACTTATCCATTTTCCTTTTGATTTCATCCCATTCACTTCCTCTCCTGTTAGCTCGAAGATAAGATTCTCTTGCTTCTCTGGTTTCTCTTCTTTGTATTTCTCTCTGCACTCTGGCTCTAAATCTTTCAAAATCCTCTTGAATTTCTTGATAGGATCGATTGAACTTTTCAGAGCATCCATATTGCAAACAATCATCCAAGAAAGCATCTTCATCTTCAAATTCTTCATCCTTAGTTATGAATTTTCTCTCTTCAGTAACCACTGCTTCAACTCTTGGTTCAAAACCCTCAGAAACATCGCTTTCATCTATTTCTCCTTCCTCCAGTTGATACTCTGAGAACAGGGGCTTTGGAGCATATATCTCCGACAGAAGATCCCTTTGAGTCGAAATGACTTTGCTTAGAAAATCTTGTTTTAGAATTGATTGCTCCCCCTGAGTTGAGAAACTCTTCTCAATAGCATGTCTCGCTCTTAACAACACTCTTTCATCAATCCTCTCCTCCTCTTCTTCCTGAATTTCATCTCCAAATTCACCATAACTATAGTTAGCTGTTTGAAAAGCATCATGAATTAAGTTCACAGCTGCAACTACTTTTTCTTGTTCCACCATTTTCTCCCCCTCAAATGGGTTATCCTTCAGAGCTGGGGTTGATTGAACAGGCAAAATCAAGGTAGGGATTTCTTTAGAAGATGGTTCTGAAACAGGCAGTTACTTGCTGAATGAGGTCTTTGGCCCAGTACTAGTAAGAGTTGTTTCAGTGGTGACAGGGATTAGCGCTTGCTTGCTAACGGAGATCTTTGGCTCAATATTAGCAATTGCCTTTCCCTTCCCATATTGAGTGAGAGATTTCTCCATGAATTCCTGTAAACTAGCAAATGATGCTTGTTGAAGTTCAAGTTGTTCGGAAAGATGTGCAATCTGATGATCTCTGACAGACAGTTCATTCTGGATATACTGATCCTTGAGAGCTAGTTGTTCTTTGAGATAGCTGTCTTTAAACGCTAACTGCTCTTCAAGGTAAGATTTCGTGACATACTGTGACAGGTCTATAGGTGTTGTTTGGGAGGTAGGTGTCTCACAGGCTTCTCGCAGTGTATCACTCAATACTCTTTCACTCAGTTTAGGGATTGGTGTGTCACTCATCCTCACGGATACACTTCGCTCATAGCTCCGAGGTTGAGAAGATATACCTGCAGAAAACACTGGAGCCATCCTTAAGAAGGTCAGCAGTGGTGTAATAGGAGTTCGCGATTTCCGATCCTTGTGTAAGACAAGTTGCCTTTCATCATGAGATGACTGATCCAGAGCTGGAATCTCTTGGAGGTCCACTGAGGCCGTCATATGTGGCATCTGTTCCTCAATTACCTCTAGTGTCTGTGAAGAAACTTTCCCCTTAGGCTCACCAGTTGAATATGGTTCATTGTCAATGGGTTGCCGATCCGCACGTATGTCAGATCCCCTATCCGCAGATGCATCCATGTTTATTAGTCCTGGGGAGGTAAGTGTTGTGCTACATGTGGCAACAATTACAACACTCTCTCCTAACACCCATGAAGGTATTTGATCCATCGAAGGACCTTGAACAAGATATTCTAACCGTAAAATGGTTGAATGCCCTGTTTCCGTCAATACTTCCTCACCAAAAAGAACTCTTCTAATTGACTCATTTAATGCTTCAAGAGATTAAAAATTGGAGAGGTTGTTTGACTCATTACAGGATGTCGTGGCCGACAGGCGAATTTTAATGGACCCACCTTGTTGAGAAGATGGATCTAGTAACTGTTTATCTACCTTTTCATCCATTGTATCCTTTTGAGAAGATACATGGGAGGTTACAGTTGTCTCAGTGGGAATACTGCTTTACTTCATTGGGGACAGAGCTGTGGGTTCACTCAAAGTACCTTTCTTATTTGCTGCATCGTGTGCATTTTCTCCCTTTATATCCATAAGATCCTTATACTCCAGGGTTTTGGCTAAGAGAGTTTGAGATGTATGAATTGGCTCTAGATGGTGGTTATGAATTTGCGGGAAAATAAATTCACTGCCTTCTGATAGTAATTGCTCTTGAGCAAGATGTGTGTGAAATTCAGCAAGATTGAGTGAATCTATATCTATTAAATCATCAAAAGTAGTGCTCATAGAAGATTCATTCATACCTATGAAGTCTGGCCTGTAAATATTAGTCTATGATTGATGTGACTCAGCTTCTGCTTGTTGTTCAGTAGCTTCAGGTTGGGAAACCTTTTCTGGCTATTCAACAGCTACGGGTTCTTGATCAATATTCATTGGTTGAGTATCAGGAGCTGTCTGAGGATTCACTTCTTCTTCAGCTTTTGCTCCTCCAGTATCCTGATTCACAGTAATAGGGGCTTGATCCTCAGGGACTTGAGCTTCTTCAGACTCAGGGGCAGGTACATCAGCAATGGAGTTAAAGAATTTTTGCATGAAGTCCGTCACATAGAGGTCGTTGTTGTTAGAATAAAAATTCTTTCTTATTAGAGTAACCACCAGTTTGGAGGACAGTTCTGTAGGTGGCTCCATGTTTTGACTAAGAACTGCTTCTTTCTGAGCTTCCGTGAGCTTACCATTTAGAACAATATGAAGAAACCCGACATAAAGAATGCGATCTTGATGTTGAACTTGGTTTTCCAGAATTTCCCTCAAGAACATCCATCCAAAATTGAGTCGAAGATTACTAGCAACAGCCACTCCTACTTCCCTCATGAATTGTGTAATTCCATGGAAGCCCCTGGTCTTTGGTGCCAGACAGTAGGATAGAATATTGAAAAATAAGTGCCAGGATTTTATGAGATGGCTCTTGTTAAAGTGTTTGTGCAAATTGTCATTTTGGAGGGTACTGTGGATGTCTCTGAAGAAGGTAAGTATTTCCTCTCTATTTGGTGCCGGATCAAAATTATCCCGAGGAAGTTTTAAATGTTCATTAAAGTTATCCTCAGTGATTTCCACTATTTCATCACCAATGAGAAATGAAAAACCAAGCTTGTTGTCATCTGGCAAAGGTTGAGCTGTACTGTGAACATGTCTGAGAAAGTCAACATTTATCTGGACATTAGTAACTAAGGCATAATGCACAATTGAATGCTCGTTTAGAAAATGTATCCATTTTTTAAAATCACCTAATTGAGTTGGATCACGTTTTATAATCTTAATATTATCCCCCATTAAAAAAGAATAAAATTTTGATTTCGAAACAAATTGATTGTGCACGAAAATTTAGAGCAAGTAACTAATATTGAACACACAATATATCGAGTGACAAAATATTACTATCGAACCCTAGATACCCACTTGATTGAGTTAATAAAGAGATTAAAGAGTAAACCAAACAAAGACTTAGTCAAAATATGCACAATCGTGGATCTCACTTTCTAACTGGCGAAAATG
Organism: Apium graveolens; assembly: GCF_009905375.1. NCBI lineage: Eukaryota > Viridiplantae > Streptophyta > Magnoliopsida > Apiales > Apiaceae > Apium > Apium graveolens. The sequence continues at coordinate 99,412,491 of NC_133655.1, read as the reverse complement.
GTAGATTTTACAGTCAATGTGAAGATCCAAAGATGGGCAACAATAATCTGAGTTCAAAGTACAATTTTGGCAGAGTTTCGATATACTTTTGATCAACAAAAAAAATCACTCTCTTTTCTTCTTCGAATAGTTGTGTGTATGTATTCTAAGTTGCGAAAGGAGTTTATATATACCTACACACAAACTATGAAACCCCACAAACAACAGAACTGCCAACTTGCGACTAAATGTAAGGTCGCAAGTTTGAGGAACAGAATATGCCTTGAACCAACTTGCGACTGGTAAATAAGGTCGCAAGTTAGAAAGGGAATATTCTTGCTTTCCAACTTGCGACTATTAATCACATCGCAAGTTAGAAGTTGAGGCAAATTGGTTCTATCTAACTTGCGATCAACAATAACGTCACAAGTTAGTTGTGAAAAAAAATAATTGTTTTTTAACTTGTGACCAGTAACTGAGCTACAAGTTAGGAGTTGCATAATTTCTAAGAACTTTTACCTCATCCCCTTTTTGTTTACACAATTGTTAATGTTGAAAATTTTATTAAAATTTTTCTGTTTAGAATAATAATAATAAAATTAAAATAAGAAAATTATGCTGCAATACAAAATATCAACTTAAATGAATTCTTTTAAATATAAAATTATTTAGAATACATTTCATTGATCAATCACAATTTTATTCATAATTATACAGTTGTTATCATTTACTTGATAATCTTGTATTTTTATGAAATAAATTATGCTACCACTAATAAATTAATTTCAATGAACTCCTTGAAATATTGAATTATTTAGAGTTCACTAAAATTAATAAATCACAACCTTGTTTTATTACTCTTTAAATCTTTTATCATTGAATTGATAAAGTCTCAATTAGTTACATCAAAATTATGCTGCATTTTATCAATATGAGTGTGTTTAAATATTTATCAATTAGATACAATGACACAAATATTTGAAATACTAGAACTAAATAATGACATAAATCCAAATATCCTTAGAATATTGACACTAAATAACAAGTGGATTTATTTGAGACAAATTGCAATTATTAATTTCTAATTAGTCAATTAGAAAGATTTAACATCCCAAGTTCACTCACCAACTTAGAGAAAGTGTTTTTATCAAGTGGTTTTGTGAAGATGTCTGCAATTTGTTCCTCTGTGGGTACAAAATGTAATTCCACAGTGCCATTTGTGACATGCTCTTTGATAAAGTGATACCTGATATCAATATGCTTTGTTCTTGAGTGCTGAACTGAGTTGTTTGAGATTGCTATTGCACTTGTATTGTCACAGAATATTGGGATCTTAGATACCAACAGACTATAATCTCGGTGTTGGTTCCTCATCCACAAGATTTGGGCACAACAGCTTCCAGCAGCTATATATTCAACTTCAGCGGTTGATGTGGATACTGAAAGCTGCTTCTTGCTATGCCAGGATACCAATCTTCTTCCAAGAAACTGACAGCTTCCTGAGGTACTTTTCCCGTCAATCTTACAACCTGTAAAATCTGTATCTGTATAGCCAACTAGGTTAAAACCTGTACCTTTAGGGTACCAAATACCAAGATTTGGAGTTCCCTTAAGATACCCAAATATTCTTTTAACAGCTATAAGATGAGACTCTTTTCGGTCAACTTAAAATCTAGCACATAATCATGTTGCAAACATAATATCTGGCCTACTTGCTATGAGATAAAGTAATGAGCCTATCATACCTCTGTAGCTTGTGATGTCAACTTTCTTACCAGTTTTGTCCTGATCAAGCTTAGTGGCTGTTGGCATTGGAGTTTTTGCCGGAGTTGAATCTTCCAGATTGTACTTCTTGAGAAGTTCTCTGATATACTTAGATTGACAAATGAATATACCATCTTTCCTTTGACTCACTTGTAATCCAAGAAAGTAGTTCAATTCTCCCATCATGCTCATTTCATACTTACTCTGCATCAGCTTAGAAAATCTCTTGCAAAGATCATCATTAGTAGAACCAAATATAATGTCGTTAACATATACTTGAACTAATATCATATCAGATTTATGCATTTTATGAAACATAGTTTTATCTATAACAACTCTAGTAAAACCATTTTCAAGTAAAAATTCAGAGAGAGTGTCATACCATGTCCTTGGAGCTTGCTTAAGACCATAGAAAGCTTTGAATAGAAAGTATACAAAATCAGCCAGATTTGGATCTTCAAAACCTGAAAGTTGTTCCACATACACTTCTTCTAGCTCCCCATTCAGAAATGCACTCTTCACATCCAAACATAAAACAATCATATATGTAGCCCGTCATTATTATTAATCTTCCTATAGTTAGGCTTGAAGAGGTGATTTGCTTTCCGTGGAAGAATGATGTCCAAGAAATCACATTCTCCGTATGATAGCCAAGAAATCTTGCTACTAGTTTTTTGGCCCCAAAAGCAAATGCACTACTGTACAAAACAAAATAAAACAAAACATTTTATCTAAAACATTGCGAGTGTTCCATTTTAAAATATATGAATATGATACTTGACTTGAAGGTAATATCTAAAATGGATTCAAGAACAAGAAAATCTCACTGTATTTAGGGATTTGTCCTACTATTAGTGAATGAATGGATCTGCCTGCACCAAATTCAGCAGCATTGAATTTTTGACAATGACTTCTATATTTTTGTTCCTGCATCAATATATAATTTGGGAGCAATAAATCTGAATAAATGCAATTAAGCAGTGGTCACATATAAGATCTTGTTTGGAATATAGGTTAAGTTTTTGTATTTATATTTACTTAACTTAGGTTAGATAATGCAATATATAGAGAGGAAGCCTCAGTAGAAATAAGAAAGTCAATAAATTAAACCTTTGTTTAGTTTTCATCAAAGCCTCAACTTTCTATATAATTTCACTATTGTCAAAACTAAAACATCAAGGTGGCCGAAGGGTGTTTTTAGGAGCACTTATCCATAAGGTACCAGCAATAGCAAATCTCCACAATACGTTGACATGCTTCGGCAATGCATAATCGATGCCAACCCGAGGTCCGATCAGTATCTTTTCTGGTTCTCGTCTATCTAGTACTTCTAGACCACCTCGATAAATTACCAGAAAAACAAAATAGCGCCTTTAATGAGAAATTCTAATTTTCCTGAGCAAAGATCGCAAGAAGTAAACTTTACTTCAAAATAATTTATTGAATAAGAGGGGACCATTACCAGGCTCAAAAAGAGGGTGGCCGGACTATTATGTAGAAATCTCCAGTGCTTGACTAATATAGGGAACAACAAAATCTTGAATAAGATCCAAGTAGTAATTATTAATTTTGAGAAAACTTATTGAGTTGCTAATTTAAACAGGTTATACCATCAGGAAACAATATGTTATTTACATATAACCAACCCAAGTATCTACGTAATCCAATATAAACCAACCCAATTATGTAATGAATTCAGAGGATAAATACACATAATCAACTAAAACTTCTTACAATTATGTAAGCACATTAACAAGTACATGTAGCTACAATTTAGAAAAATAGAAGTGTAATGTAAACCCATAATATATCAACGTTCCCAGGACCAGTAAGAAGAACAAGTTTCTCGGTTATCAGACCCCGACGTTGATGTATGGACTCCAACCCTGTTTTTGCAAACAAGAAGAGAAGTCAATCATACTAAAAAAGATTGAGTGCATATCAAACATAGAAGAAATACATTCTATGAACAAATATATAAGGGTCTCGTCTTAGGGCCTTTTAATGGCCTGTTTTGCAATATAGAACTTATTGCATTATATTTTGAGAACCATATACTCTCAGGTTAGCTATTCGGTAACCTATGACTGTAGAGTTGTAATGTCCTTGCACCATGTATGTGCTACTTATGAACATAACTACTACACTTTTTGCATCCGAAAGTAAAGTTAACGAGAAATTTTAATTAATATTATTCATTTCATAAACTGTATAATCATGAATATAGGGCAATTATAGGACAAGGTGAAGGATCAATAAGATACAGTGCATATCAAAGAGAGGACATGTACTGGTCAATGAGCAAATATATGAAGGGTATTGTCGTACCAAAACCTAGCATAATACGTTGCATTGCTGCAGTCATTAGATAGAGAAAATGTAAACCATCTTATCCCTATTTGCCAGCAGTCAGCTCAATGAACAATGGCCATACGAGCCTGTTCTGCCTTTCTTTATAAAATTGGTTACACTATATTTAAAGTACCATATATTGTCAGCTATTCGGTTACCTGTGGTTGTAGAGTTGTAATATCCTTGCACCATTTATGTGCTACATATGAACATAACTAGTGCCTTTTTGTATATAAATATAAGTAAATAAGAATCTTTTTGCATATAAATATAGTGAACATAGGTTTTACGTTTGCTGCAAGTGAGGTGAACTGTAAAGACAAATTAGTAACTGATTAACAAATCTACAGAAAGTAGTGAGAAATTTAATGCAATTGATAATAAAATACGCACTCACTAATTTGATGAACTTTGCCGAAACAACACTAGTATGTACAAATATAAACCAAAAGAGAAGATAAGAGCAATTCACTATCACTCCTGTATATTTCAAATTATATATTTTCAAGACACTAACAAAATATTGTCACTGACATTGACAATAACTCACCATTTTGGCTAAAGCTAAAAGCAAAGCTCTGAGGTTAGCATCCTAATTATAGTAAAACGTACATCTTTTACAAGAAAGGCTTAAACTACATTCAGTCAAGATCTCCAATATTCTTGCAATTACATCCTGAGCAATCGATATTCTCCACACATGGACTAAATTCTGGTAATATCCCTTTCTCCTTGAGCAACTAAACATTACACCAAAGGTAACCTTATTAATTATTGGATTGAAATATACAATTACTATTTGGAATTGAAATTCAAAAGCAAGGATACTATGACACAAAACATTAAAATAATGAAAATAAAGGTAAAATAGGTCACAAAACAGGGTTCAGGGTTCAATGTAAAGTTGCCTCAACAAAGTTCCTAATTCTCTCTAAAATTATAAAGTCTAAAATCTTAAGAAATCCAATATAAATTCAATTATCTTATAAACTAGATCTCCATCAAATAATCAATAATCTCATAAAATCCCTATTTGCATAGAAATCCCGAATTGAAGAAACTCGGTACAAATAAAACATAAAAGCATACAAAAAATAGAACAAAGATCAAATTCATACTAAATTAAATACAAATAACTAATTTAATCACATGAAAGAACATTTGAACATATACAAAGAAACTAATTAAGATTTTGAAATAGTTATTTGAACAAAGAAGAATATGTATACTCAATTAAAGAAGAACATGAACAATCGATTTAGGGAAAAGGGGAAAAAGGATCAGGGTTCGATTTTTTTATCTTTTTGTAGCTTAAATCTTCTTCTCAAACTCAATATTAGATTTTGATTTTTTCTCTTACTCCTTCTCTTTGGCGGCTGTCGTGTCCTGTGTATAGGTGTATGGTAGTGTATGTGATAGTGTTAGGAATATGTTGTGATCTTGATGATAAATTAAACAAAACACCTTAGTAGATTTAACTTGGTGAACTTTGCAGCACCCGACGGATGATCAATTATAGTCCCGACGGATGATTCAATATAGTCCCGACGGATGACTAATTGATATCCACAGGGTGAGTAGCTTATGTAACAATAAGTACTGTAGCACAATTCTGCAAACAACTTTGTATAGATTCTGTAGTAGCTTATGAATCATGTAGACTGCTAGTAGATGTGCATAATAGGTTGATTAAATATAAATATAAGATGTCTTATAATTCAGCATAAATGAAATGGAGTCAAGTGATAAATAGCTATCCGACGGATGATCAACAAAGCTACCCGATGGATGATCAACAAGGCTACCCGACGGATAACAAGCATGTAACCGACGGATGATCAATTCAAATATCTGTAGACAGTGACAACACAATCACATACGTTGGGTGTTTGCAAAAGGAATGTGGCAGCCTATTTAGCAGGGTTTTGAGAACAAAGAAGCATTACCATTTCCATTCTATTATAAAGATAGATGCTGGAATATAGTAGTGAAGCAGCATGGTATTAGACTTGATAGGTATTAGACTTGATAGGTTTTGTTTTATTATCTTGTCTTATTACTATGTAAACTTGGTGATATATAAACCAAGTGTAGCAAGTAGAACAAACAAAACTAAGCAAACACATTTTTAGCAGAGAAACATTTGTAAGCTGTATTCTGTAAAATTTTTCTGTAGTTTGTTTGTTCACTTGTAAAGCAGCTGTGAGCTATTCAAGCTTCACAGGGATCTCTTGTTATATATATATATATATATATATATATATATATATATATATATATATCTGGTGGATACATTCAAATCCACCCAAAAGTTTTAAAGACCTGAGTTTTTATTACTTTATGTTTGATTAACTTAACTCTATATTCCGTACTTTGCAAATCAAACAGTTAGATATAAATTGAGTTAGAACCATTTTTCATAAATCTCAAAAAGAAGCCAGAATTACATTCAACCCCCTTCTGTAATTCTTGTTGTATTGTTAAGGAATAATAATTGGTATCAGAGCAAGCTCTTGAAGTACAAAGAGTTTAAAGATCACAACAAAACAACAAGATGAACAAAAAGGATATTGAAGTGAAGATTCCATTTCTGGACAAAGATAATTATCACCACTGGAAGATGAAGATGCACCTACATCTTCTTTCTCAAGATTAGGCCTATGTGGACTGCATAGAGAGAGGTCCTCATGTGCCAATAAGAGCTGCAACAGGCAATGAATCATCTGTTCCCAAGCCTAGGCATGAATGGTCATATCCTTATATTGAGCAAGTCAGGAAAGACAAGAAGGCCATGAATATATTGTTCAATAGAGTTGATGGAGATATGTTTGATAACATCATTAACTGCAAAATAGCTAAGGAGGTTTGGGACACAATTCAAATTATCTGTGATAGTACTGAGCAAGTAAGGGAGAATAAGATGCAGCTGCTAATTCAGCAATATGAGTGCTTTCATTGTGAAGATAGTGAGTCTCTCACTGACATTTTTAGTAGATTTCAAAAATTACTAAATGCTCTGAAGTTGCATGGAAGAGTCTATTAGACAAAAGACTCCAATCTCAAGTTCCTTAGATCTCTTCCAAAGGAGTGGAAACCAATGACAGTCTCACTGAGAAATTCTCAGGATTACAAGGAGTTTACCTTAGAGAGACTGTATGGCATCCTAAAAACTTATGAGCTTGAAATAGAGCAAGATGAGAGAATGGAGAAAGGAAGGAAGAAATGTGGGTCCATAGCACTGGTTGCTGAGTTAGAAAAGGAGAAGGAGGTGAAGGTAGAGGCTGTTAAGTCTACTTCATGGGTCTGTGAAAACAAGGGCAAGTGGTTGGTAGCTGAAACTGAAGACCATTTAAGCCAAGATGATATGGATGATATTGATGAACATCTTGCATTTCTTTCCAGAAGATTTTCCAAGCTTAATTTAAAGAAGAACTTTGGAGCAGCTAAGCCAAGTAGAAACATGGTGGATAAATCAAAATTCAAATGTTTCAAATATGGTTTGGAAGGGCATTTTGCCAGTGAGTGTAGAAAGTTAGATTCCAGAAAAAAGAAGTTTGAGCCTGTGGATTATAAACAAAAGTATTTTGAGTTGCTCAAGAAAAAGGAAAGGGCTTTCATTACACAAGAAAAAGACTGGGCAGAAGATGGATTGGATGAGGATGAAGATGTTAGCTATGTCAATCTAGCCCTACTGGCCAAGTCTGATGAAACAGAAACAAGTTCTTTAAGTAATCAGGTAATCACCAAAAACCTAACACATTTATCTAAATCTGAGTGTAATGATGCAATCAATGACATGTCTACTGAATTATATCACTTGCATGTTACACTTAAGTCCCTCACTAAGGAAACTGCTAAAATCAAAGAAAACAATTTGTTTTTAAGTGAACGGAATAATGTGCTAGAGTCTCAGTTTATTGAATTTTAAAAATTAAGAATTGAATGTAAGATTGCTAAGGATGAATTAACTGAGTCCTTGAAGAAAGAGGAGATTTTGAAGAAGCAGCTTGAACAAGAACAGGAAGTGATTAAAGCATGAAAATCATCCAGAGATGTCCATGCTCAAATCACTAAAGTTCAAGGTATTGAGTCCTTTTATGATGCAGACTGGAAAAAGAGTAAGGAGAAGCTATAATCCAATTTGGTTGAAGGATGGCTAACAGATGTAGACTCGACAGATGATTAGAGTCATCCGCCGGATAACCAAAATGATTATCCGTCGAGTGACATAAATCCTCATCCGTCGGCTATGGGCAAACCTGTGAGCAAAGCCAAACTTGTTAAGTTAAATGAGAAATATGGATCAGTTTCTTAAAACTTTGTTCCAGGAGAATCAAGTCAAGTAAAGAAGAAGAAGGAAGTGAATGTTCGTCATCTGTCCATCAAGCAATTGAATGACATATTAGAAAAGATAGAGGTTAAAACAGAAATTAAAAAGAAAAACAATAGAAATGGGAAAGTAGGGATTAACAAATATAACAACTACACACCTGATAAGTATGCTCCAAGAAAAATATGTGTTAAGTGTGGTAGTGTTAATCACTTGTCTGTTAATTGCAAACTTGCCAAGCCTACTCCTATATCTGTACCCTCTTCTTTTCCCACCATGAATGCCATACCTTTTATGCCTTTAAATGCTATGTCTGCTCAGAATATGAATGCACAATTTGCTAATATGCCATTTGCACCTAATCCTTATTATGCTGCATTTAGTATGCCTCAGATGCCATTTAGCATGCCTTACTGGAATAACATGTTTGCAAACAACATGCCTTTTCCTGTTAATTAAAATGTGCATGATAATTCTGTTTCAATGACTGGTTTCAAAGGTTCAACTCAGATGAATAAGGATGAATCAGATATCCTCAAGTCAAATGAGATCAAACCTAAGAAACAAAATAAGAAAGCTAACAAGGCAGGACCCAAGGAAACTTGGGTACCAAAATCAACTTGATTTGATTTTGATGTGTGCAGGTAAACAGAAAGAATCTTTGGTACTTGGATAGTGGTTGTTCAAGATACATGACTGGAGATTCTACCCTGCTCACAGAGTTCAAGGAGAGAGTTGGCCCAAGTATCACTTTTGGAGATGAAAGCAAGGGTTATACTGTGGAATATGGCTTGATTTCAAAAGACAATGTCATCATTGAGGAGGTTGCCCTAATGGATGGTCTCAAGCATAATTTACTGAGTATCAGCTGGCTTTGTGATAAGGGAAATTCAGTAACCTTCAATTGAGAAGCCTGTGTTGTGACTAACAAAAGAAGCAACAAAGTGGTTCTCACTGGTGTGAGAAGAGGTAATGTGTATCTAGCTGACTTCAACTCATCAAATGCAGAATCTGTTACTTGTCTTCTCAGTAAAGCAAGTCAAGATAAGAGTTAGCTGTGGCACAAGAAGCTATCCCATCTAAACTTCAAGACCATGAATGAGCTTATCAAGAAAGAACTGGTTATAGGAATTCCTCAAGTGGAGTTCTAAGGATGGACTATGTGATGCCTGCTAAAAGGGAAATCAGATTAAAGCATCATTCAGAAAGAAGCTTGATTCAATAATTGAAGAACCTTTGCAATTGCTACATATGGATTTATTTGGACCAGTCAATGTGTTGTCCATCTCAAGGAAAAGATTTTTCCTAGTAATTGTAGATGATTTCTCAAAGTTCTCTTGGACATATTTCCTAAAGTCTAAAGATGAGGCTAGTGAAATTATCATCAATCATATAAGGCAAGTGAATAATCATCCTGATTTTAAAGTAAGAAGAATCAAGAGTGACAATGGAACTGAGTTCAAGAATTCTGTAATGAGAACATTTTGCGAAGAGAATGGGATTATGCATGAGTTTTCTGCAGCAAGAACTCCACAACAAAATGGAGTAGTGGAAAGAAAGAACATATCTCTTATTGAAGCTGCAAGGATAATGCTTGAAGAATCAAAGTTACCAACATATTTTTGGGCTGAAGCTGTGAACACAGCCTGCAACACTCAGAATATTTCTTTAATTAATCAAGCAAAGTGCATGACACCATATCAATTGTTCAAGAACAAGAAACCAACTCTAAATTTTCTTCATGTCTTTGGCTGCAAATGTTATATCTTGAGAAATCAGACTGATCAATATGGGAAGTTTGATGCTAAAGCAGATGAAGGAATTTTTGTTGGATATGCTGTAGGAAAAACATATAGAGTCTACAATCTGAGAACCAACGTTGTTATGGAATCAATACATGTTGTGTTTGATGATAAAAAGATTGAAGGACTGCAAGATGAAGATTCCCATGAGAGTCTCAAATTTGATAATGTGGAGATGTATAGTGATGACAGTGATGATGAAAGTGATCAGGAAACACTGGCAAAGGATAATGCAGAAAAATCTACTACTAATGAAGCACAAAATTCAACATCTGTCGAGTTGTAAAATGCTTTATCCGTTGGGAGACAATCAGCTTCATCCGTCGAAACACAAAGTGCATCATCCGTCGGGTCATTAAGAGAAGATGAAAGTCTGAATAGATCACTTACAGAAAGTTCCCCTTTCTCAAATCAAAGATTCACAAACTCAGGGGGAGTTTCTAATATACAAAACTCAGTTACTCATCAACACAACTATGAGGCCTCTTCATCTAGAGCTAATCTACCTCAACAAAGGAAATGGACAAAAGATCACCCCTTTGAGCTCATCATTGGTGATGTATCTTCTAGAGTTCAAACAAGGAGAGCAACTAAAGAAGAATGTCTATATAACAGCTTCCTATCCAAGGAAGAACCAAAGAAGGTGGAAGAAGTTTTGTTGGATCCTGATTGGATTTTAGCTATCCAGGAGGAGCTAAACCAATTTGAAAGGAATAAAGTATGGAAGCTGGTACCCAAGCCTCAAGGAAAGAATCCAATTGACACCAAATGGGTATTCAGAAAAAGGATGAATGAAAATGGCATAGTGGTCAGGAATAAAGCTAGATTGGTTGCTAAGGGCTATTTTCAACAAGAAGGAATAGATTTTGATGAAACTTTTCCTCCTGTTGCAAGACTTAAAGCCATCAGAATTTTTTTAGCCTATGCAGTCCATGCCAATTTCAAGGTCTATCAAATGGATGTCAAGAGTGCCTTTCTAAATGGAGATTTGGAGGAGGAAGTCTATGTTAGTCAGCCTCCTGGTTTTGAAGATCCAAATTTCCCAAATCATGTCTACTATCTTTTGAATGCACTCTATGGACTGAAGCAAGCACCTAGAGCCTGGTATGACACTTTATCAAAGTTCCTTTTGGAAAATCATTTCACAAGAGGTACTGTTGATAAAACCTTATTCTTTAGAAATGTTAATAGCTCTAGTATACTTGTTCAAATTTATGTAGATGATATTATATTTGGCTCTACAGATGAGAAACTTTGCAAAAAGTTTGCCAAATTGATGCAAAGTAAGTATGAAATGAGCATGATGGGAGAGTTAACTTACTTTCTTGGTTTACAAGTTAAGCAAGTTAGTGATGGAATATTCATTAGTCAAATAAATATATTCATAATCTTTTAAAAAAGTTTGATCTAATGGATTGCACATCTGCAAAAACTCCCATGGCCACTGCAACTAAGCTTGAATTAAACACTACTGAAAAGTCTGTGGATATTTCAAGCTATAGGGGCATGGTTGACTCACTTCTGTACTTAGCAGCTAGTAGACCAAATATAATGTTTGCTACTTGTCTTTGTGCTAGATTTCAAGCTGATCCTAGAGAATCTCATTTAGTAGCTATTAAAAGAATTTTCAGATATCTCAAGGGAACACCAAAACTTGGCATTTGGTTCCCTAGAGATTCTGGTTTTGATCTAACTGGTTATTCATATGCAGATTATGCAGGTTGTAAAATTGACATAAAAAGTACAACATGAACCTGTCAATTTCTAGGAAACAAGCTTGTGTCCTGGTTCAGTAAAAAGCAAAATTCAGTTTCTACTTCTACAGCTGCAGCTGAATATATTGCTACTGGTATTTGCTGTGCACAGATTTTGTGAATGAAGAACCAATTGTTGGACTATGGTCTACAAGTGGATAGGATTCCTATTTTTTGTGATAACACAAATGCAATTGCCATCACTGAAAATCCAGTACAACATTCAAGAACAAAGCACATAGACATCAAGTACCACTTCATAAGGGAACATGTGATGAATGGTACTGTGGAACTGCATTTTGTTCCAAGTGAAAAGCAGCTTGCAGACATATTTACCAAGCCACTTGATGAATCCACCTTTTGTAGGTTGGTAAGTGAGTTAGGTATGCTTAATTTTTCTTGAATTATTTCAGATATTTTTGCAAGTCTTAATGCAGCCAGAAATTTAATTGATTTTTATATTTTGGATGAAATTTTGGCTTAGTCAAAATTTACATCCCGACGGATGCTTATTATCCATCGAGTATTGATCATCCGTCGGAATATTATTTGCTATTAAAATCAATTATTTTTCTGGAATATTTTATAACTCGACGGATAACTGATTTATCCTCATCCGTCAAATTCTCTCAATCTTAGCCGTTAAAACTCTGAACATTATCCATCGAGTATACTTACAGCTTGTAAGCATGCCACGACAGATAAGTGACAAAATTTTTACAGTTTATTTATTTTTAAAACGGCTATTTTGGGCAATTTTTATTGGTCCTTTATTTTACTTTATTATTTTTTCAGTTTATTTCTGAGATAGTATAAAAGCAAATTCATCTTTTATTCTTTTTTTATCTCAAGATTCAATTGCTTTAACTTCTTTCTTCTCAAAAGCAAATTCTCTCTCTGCAAAATTCCAAATCTCTAACAATGGCACCTGTAGTGAAAATCATGTCTCAAACCGGTTATATCTATGAGAAAACCAACTTCAAAACTTTGGTGAACAAGGAGATTCAATAGTCTGATGACTATCACAAAATGATGGATTTTGTGAAGAACTGCAAACTCAACTATGCCATGCTGGAATCACTCACCATTTACTGTGAGGTTGTTGAAGAGATATGGACAACTGCAGTGTACAACTCGACAGACAAAACCATCACATTCTCCTTGAAAGGTAAGCAGTTTTGCATAAATAGTGATATTGTTAAACATGCTTCAAGATTTCTGATAATACTGTTACTGCTCCACACACAGACACTGACGTTGTTAATATGCTTAATTTCATGCGCTATGCACTCACTACTTCTAAATTAAGTAAAATTAGGAGGTTGTGTCTTAGAAAAGAATGGAGTTATCTGTGTGATGTAGTAACTAAGGTATTTTCTGGTAAAATTAGCAACTTTGACTCTATAAACATTTTTATGCTTAACATGCTAGTAACTGATAAGTATTTCAATTTTAGTGACTTGGTTCTGTTTGAGTTAGGTTTTAAGTTAGGAGAGATCAATAAGAGAGGTAATGTGTGTATTATGCTAGATTCTTTATGATGCATGCTAACCACCTTATTGAAGATATTGTGATTGAGAACCCAACCAACAAGTTAAATTGTTGGGTTCAAGAAAGAAGGATCATTGCAGATTTAAACAGAGCAAACCATCACAAGGAGGTTCCCTTATTCTACTTTCCAGTAATGGAGTGACCTCAGGTAAGTGAGGTAATTTCTTCTGTCTCCACTCTTTCAACCTCACAAATTTCTTTGCTTTCTAGTGTAGCTATGACAACTGTGTCAACGACCCAACAGTTGTCTACCCAAGCTACCAAACCATCAAAAATTCCTAAATCCAAAGCTAAGAAAGCCCCCCTCTGATTTCTCTCAAAAGAGATCATTTGTAAAATCCACCAAACCTAAAGAGGGGAGTGTGAAGGTGGGTAAGAAAGGTGAGGGACAGGGTGAAAATCAAAGAAGCCCTAAGGATAAGGCTGGTGAGAAGAGTGTACCCAAACCTAGCCACACCACAGTTCCCCAACAAACTGTGGTTGTTAATAAGGAAATTAGCTCATTACTGGTTTCATCCTCCCAAAAGGATGTTACTATTGAAACAAGCTCCCAACTAGAAGCATTGACCAAGAGGGGTAGGGACACTAGCTCACCACAAATTTATGCTAGAAAGAAAAGATCAAAAACCCTTGGGGATGCACAGGGCTCACACACTGTGCAAACTGGTGCTAAAGACCCAGTCACTGCACCTTCTCAAAGTCAGGTTGATGTGGCTCCAATAAATGTTGAGTCACAACCAAAATCTCTCATAATTGAAGCACCTGATACACCAAATTCTCCCACACACTCACTGAATGTTGACATGATAAACACATCACTTTCAAATTCTCCATATTTGACTCTCTTGGAGAAGCCAAAAATCCAAACAAGTGAGCATCATCTTTCAGATGATTTGTTGGCTCACTTGCCTTTTCTTTCTGAGACTGTTGAGACATCTGTGCCAAAATTTTCTTCAATCTGCACAGAGTCTACAATAGTCTCCACTCCAAACTCTTTCATTTCTACTATCCCGATGGATATTCATCATCCGTCGAGTAGTGATTGTATCCCGACAGATAAGCTTAACAGCAGTCATACGTCGGATAGCCAAACTGCTAACCCAATGGATATTCCTCATCCGTCGGGTGTCTCTACACAACTTCAAATTTCTTCAATTCTTACAAGTGCAGAAGACTTAATAGAAGTGTAATCACTCTTAGGATTGAGGGAAGGGAGTGATTTGAGTGAGAGTCTGGGTTGCTCCCAGGAAAAAGGAGAGAAAAAGAGTGAACAACTGCAGTCCATTTCTTCAGGACTGTCAAAAGTGAGTGAGAGGAGTCCCACCTTAGATGGTGAAGGTGAGGGTGTGAGGGTGGGGAGCCAAGGGGAACCTTTGATACAAAAAGAGAGAGAAAATGAGAGAAATGCAGGTACAGGAGAAATAAGGTTGGAATCCATTGCAAGTGAGTTAATGAATTCCAATGATGCAGACTTAGAGAAACTATCTCAGCACACTCAAGCTGTTATAAGTTCATTCTCTTTGGATGCTGAGGCATTTACTCATCCTGTTCCAGCATATCAAATTTTGGTTGGCCAGGGAAATGATAATGTAGAAAGGATACTGAACTTGGTGCACACCACTCAGTCAATGCAAAGAGCTAAGAATGCTATTACAGCAATGCCACCTAAAGGTGATGATGATGTTGACTATGGCACAGGTGAATCTACTGATTTCTTTGGAAATGATAGTGCAAGTGAGGAAATCATGAACATAGGGGGAGAAGTAGGCACCAGCTCTAGATCTGGCCTTCCTTCATGGGCATTCTCCAAGGATTGTGATCTTCAACATTTTAAGGTCACTCTCATTCATCAAATCCATGAAATACATAATGCCATTCAATCTACAACTGATGCAGGCACCAAGCAGCTTCTACAAGTACATCTTAATTCACTTCATTTGCATCAAATCCAAGGCTTCCAATACAATCAGGATATCATTTCTATCAAAACAGAGATCACTCAAGTGAAGAAGGATGTAGCTGAAAGATTAGATGCAAAACTTCCAGAAGCTACAATGCTTGATGTTAAAAGGCAATTAAGGAAGAATACTGATCTTGTAACCAAGGTGGATTTCTTGGAGAAAAGAATGACAACAATGGAAGCATCTCTAACAGCCACACATCTACATCAGGCACAGCAAACGGATTTACTTCAAAGGCTAGTGGTAGCACAAACCTCTTCTTCTACTCAACTTGCTGATAACAAAAAGGGGGAGAAAGAAACCTCTTCTAAGGGGGAGAAAGCAAGCTCAATTGTCTCATTCAGTCAAGGGGATCAAAAACTGAGGGGGAGCAAAAAGTGCTAAACATACAAATCAACAAAGTGATTGTGCCAACAATTGCTTTCACAAAGCCACCAGAGTTGGATAGCATTGATCTAATCCAACTAGCAGCTGAAAAGCTTGAGTCAAAATCAAATCCTAAGATGCCTGATGTTACAGCTCTTGAGAAGGAAATAAGAGAAAAATGGAGAAAAATAGATGCAGATATTCAACAAAAGTTTGGGCCAATTCAGAAGCCAGACAAAGTCTTCAATCATCATTCTAAAGTCATGAAAATCTCTGTGAATGACATAAGTATGAACTATCTGGAAAGAGGTCAAACTTCCTGCATCAAATCTCCAAAGAAAGATCTCATTTTGAAGGCCAAAAGGAACTACTCTAAGTTTTCAGACAAGAATCCTATGGATACAATGTTTGAAACACCTAGGCCAGATGAGAAGAAGCTATTGGCTAGGTCTATTGCACTCTACAAGGATCCAATTGATTTAGCACTTAAAAGGAGAATTGCTAAAATATACAGAAATGGTAAGGAGATTTGTGTGGTGGTTGGACACCCACTGTTTATGGAAGCCAAGAAGGAAGAGAAAGAAAGTATCAAGTTACAAAAGGAGCAAGCTGCCTTGGATGCTAAGAAGCACAAACAAAAGAAGGAGTAAGCTGCTATCTTGGCCAAGCTTCAAGCTGTAAAAACCACAATAGAAACCTCTGCACAACCATCTGTAATTGCTGAATCTCAAGATCTAAAAGTGCAAGCTGAACCACAATAGAAAAGAACTTTCAGATACAAGGAAAGGGTCAAAAGAAAATTGGACTTCAGTGATGAGGAAAAGGAAGACTCTATTCCCAAAAAGACTACAACTACAACTCAAACATCAAAACCCTCTGTGGTATTTGAAGAATCCAAGGTGGTAGATCCAACAAGGAATATACATGGTGAGCCCATAATTCCAAAGGATGAACTAGTGGACTGGGATAGTCTACCAATTCCTGAGGTGAATTTTCCCATCTTCAAGACAAAGAAGACAAAGATAAGAGCTAGCAAGAAAGTGAATCCAGTGACTCTCAGATCCAATACTCCAATCAAAGCCAAATCTACAATAAACAAGGGAGACATGTTATACATCTATGACATCAAGGAGTTTTCTTACATCAACCTTTACTTAGATGAATTGGAAGAAGTTAGAGGAATTGATGCTTACAGACATCTTCCTGAAAGACTGGTATGCAAATACAAGAGAGGAAGAGAGTTCATATGGCCACTTCACAGGATTCTCCTAGAAAGCCAATATGTGCTGATAAAGGTCTACTCATCATTCAAAAAGAATTTTGGTTACAATGTGACTGCAAGAAGACAAGTTCTAAAGAAGATTGAGGAGCTAAGGAGTATTAGAGCCAAAGATGCACTTCCAAGAACTCTGTATATTCCCTTTACAGGAAAGAGAGTGCATCTGAGGCCCTATTGGCTGATGGAATTCAGGGATGAAAAAGGAGTTAGAAGATTCTTCAGATTGGAGGACCAATTGAGTATCTCTAGCAATGAGACTATTTTGGAAATGTAGGAAATGGTAGATCTCTCAGAAGCTAATGAACTTGAATTCCACAGACAACTCCAGAATCAAATTGAAGAAAACAACAGAAGGCTTGGGAAGAAATCCAGACAATCAAGAAAATAAATTTATCTGCTCAGACTAGAGGAGGACCTTGATAACAATTGTGAGCAATTTCTTTATGTACTTTGCATTGTTCAATTTTCAACATTTTGTAGCACTTATCAGTTTTATCTACTATTTTTCAATCTGTATTTTTAGGATGTTTTTTTTCATCAAGTTTCTCTTAATTTATGGCTACAATTCTAGTAGACATAAATTGGGGGAGATTGTTAGGAATATGTTGTGAACTTGATGATAAATTAAATAAAACACCTTAGTAGATTTAACTTGGTGAACTTTGTAGCATCCGACAAATGATCAATTATAGTCCCGATGGATGATTCAATATAGTCCTGACGGATGACTAATTGATATCCACCGGGTGAGTAGCTTATGTAACAATAAGTACTGTAGCATATTTCTGCAAACAACTTTGTATAGATTATGTAGTAGCTTATGAATCATGTATACTGCTAGTAGATGTGCAGAATATGTTGATTAAATGTAAATATAAGATGTCTTGTAATTCTGCATAAATGAAATGGAGTTAAGTGATAAATAGCTACCCGACGGATGATCAACAAAGCTACCCGACGGATGATCAACAAGGCTACCCGAAGGATAACAAGCATGTACCCGGCGGATGATCAATTCAAATATCCGTTGAAAGTGACAACACAGTCACATGTGTTGGGTGTTTGTAAAAGGAATGTGGCAGCCTGTTTAGTAGGGTTATGAGAACAAATAAGCATTACCATTTCCATGCTATCATGAAGATATTCAAAGATGCTGGAACAGAGTAGTGAAGTAGCATGGAGTTAGACTTGATAGGTTTTATTTTATTATCTTATCTTATTACTATATAAACTTGGTGATATATAAACCAAGTGTAGCAAGTAGAACAAACAAAACTAAGCAAACACATTTTTAGCAGAGAAACATTTGTAAGCTGTATTCTGTAGAATTTCTCTGTAGTTTGTTTTTTCACTTGTAAAGCAGCTCTGAGCTATTCAAGCTTCACAGGGTTCTCTTGATATATATATATATATATATATATATATATATATATATATATATATATATATATATATATATATCTGGTGGATACATTCAAACCAGAAAGTTTTAAAGACCTGAGTTTTTATTACTTTATGTTTGATTAACTTAACTCTGTATTCTACACTTTGCAAATCAAACAGTTAGATATAAATTGAGTTAAAAAGATTTTTCATAAATATTAAAAAGAAGCCAGAATTACATTCAACCCCTCTTCTGTAATTCTTGTTGTATTATTAGGGAATAACAGATAGTATAGTATATGGGTTTGTGTTTTATTTTTTAGGTAGGCCAGTAAAAGTTTTTGCTCAAATAAATTGGAAGTCCACCAATATTTTGGGCCCAAAATATACGTTTTAACAAATTTATTGCAATAGAGTGCCAGTTTTTAACTCCCTCCATTTTTTGTGCTCCATTCACAACGTTTTTAAAAGGCCTTACTATACATATAATCTATTCTCTCATTTGCAACATTTTTGACAAGTCATTAAAAATGTGGTGCCATAGCCAATCTATGGTGTAGTGCTAACAATCTAACAACAGAATTACAGAAGGGGGTTGAATGGAATTCTGGTTTCTTTTGGAAATTTAAAAACTCTTTTAAATATATATAACAGTGAATGAATATGCAGTAGTGCAGATTAAAAGAATTCAAGTATTCAAATACAAAGTAAATAAACAAGACTGTTTAAAAACTTTCTGGTGGATTGATCTTTCCACCATATATATATATAAAGATTAGAAAACTCTGTGATGCAAGGATGCACACAGCTGTGTACAAGTGTTTTTACAAAGATGAACATAGATAATTTCTAACAGATGTAGCTTTTTTTTATTTCTCAGTTCAAATCACTTTTTAACTACTTGTTACTCTTGATTTATATACTACCAAGTTATATATGAATACGACCAACAGTGAAAACAAGTATCTAAGTCTATTCATATGTTACTTCATATCTCTATCCAACATCTTTGAATATCTTCAGTTAAACATGGAAATGCAAATGCTTCTTTGTTCTCTAAAACCTGCGAACAGGCTGCCACATTCCTTATATATACAATCAACCCATATCACTGTCAAGTCGCTTTCAACTGCTATTTGAATTCATTGTCCATCGAGACTTCAGTATTATCTATCGATACTTAACTTGAGTTATCCGTTGAGTCTCTAATGGATTATCCGTTGAAAGTGTCTTGATTCATCTGACGAGGCTTTTTAGTTTATCCGTTGAAAGTGTTTCCTTAGCAGTTGATACTCTTTCACTTATGCAAAATTATAAGGCATCTCCTATTTACAATTAGCCAACCTATTTTGTATATCTTGTTAGTAGTCAACATGACTTAGAATTTCCAACAACTTCTAAACCTCTAAATAATTACTGTATACAGAAACGTGCTACAAAAACTTATTGAAATACAAGCTACTCTATTAACGGATGCACGGGTGTGGTTATCCTTTGATAGTTACAAAAACACTTAATTAAATCTATTAAGGTGTTTTGGTGAATTATCATCAAGCCTACAACATATTCCTAATAATCTCCCCTAATTTATGTCTAATAGAATTATAGGCATAATTTAGGAGTACTTGATAATAACAAAACACCCTATTTAAATTAAACAAATAACTGTAAATAAAAATGCTAAGTGTTTCATACTATTGAAAATTTGTACCAAGAGAGTTTGTAAAAATCTCACATTCCATTTTCAAGGTGCTCCTCTAGACTGAGCATATTAATTCTTTCTTTTTGAGTCCCTAGTCCTCTTTCCCAACCTCTTATAATTTTCCTCAATTTGATTTTGAAGTCGTCTAAAGAATTCAACCTCAATTTCATCATTGAGATCCAACATATCCTGCATGTCCTTGAGTGCATCATTTCTTGTTATTTGTAGCTGGTCTTCAAGTCAGAAAAATCTTCTGACAGACTTTTCATCTCTGAACTCCATCATCCAATAAGGTCTCAAATGTACTGTATCACCATTGTATGGGATAGTTAAAACTCTAGGCAGTGCATTTGGATCTCTCCAGCTTTGTCTGATTTGGATGATTTTGCTAAGTACTTCTGATTTGGCAACTTTGGTGAAGCTAAAATCCTTCCTCATTTCAGAGGACACCTTCACTAGGACATTGTACCCTTCATTGAGAATTTTGTATAGAGGCCAAGTGATCTCCTTGCCTCCCTTGTATTTAAACACCAATCTTTCTGGAAGCTTGTTGTAAGCATCAATTCCCCTTACTTCTGTTAGGGGGAATACACACAAGTATAGAACCAAGTAAACAATGCAATACACACACTCAATATATGACACGGAAAAACCCAAATCCCAACTTATATTATTAATCAAAACAATTATCAATAATACAATCAATCTAACCAAACATTATTCACTCAAGCGATACTTAAGTCAAACAATACTCAAGCATACATCAAAACAATAACATGACTATGTATATATAGCCATCACAAACTTAGCCAACAAGACATACCTAATCTGATTACAATAATAATTGTCTACCCATACAATTATTACCCATTCCCATTATAATAATAATTGTCAACACATATAATTATTATCCAACTCAATTATGATAATAATTGTCTACCCATACAATTATTACCCAATCCAATTAAGTTTTCTATCACCAAGCTCATCCTACCTATTGGTTTAACCCCAATAACTTCATCTAGCTCATCCAAGAAAATATTGATATCTGAGAATTCTTTGATGTCACAGATGAATAATTGATCATCTTTGTTGAGTTTGGGCTTAGGCTTAGAGACCACTTTGAATTGAGGTGGGTTTGACTTGACTCCTATATTTTTCTTCCTTGAATTTCTCTTTGTGGTGGGAAATGGTAGATTTAGTTCATGTAAAGGCAAATTGTCCCAATCTAAGGGTTCATCTTTAGGTATAATAGTCTCACCATGAAAGTTGGTGCCTGGATGAACCTTGAATTCAACAGGCTCCACAGTGGGCACAATTGGTTGACTTGTAGTTGTAGATTGAATTGGCTCAGTTTCCTTTTCAGTAGAACTAGTTGGCCTTTTTGCCTTGGCTTTCTTCCTATTCCCCTTTGCCACACAGGTCTTGATTCTTCATACTTTGGTTCATGAGCTAAAGTTTTCTCAGTTTCAGTTGATTTAGCAGGCATTTCCAGTTTATTTTAGCTTCTTTAACAGCTTATTTCTTTCTCCTTCTTTGAGCTCCTAACATTTGATTTTCTTCTTCTTTAGCTTCCCCAAACTGAGGGTGCCCAGTTATCACATAAATTATCTTTCCATATTCATAGATTCTTGCAATTTTTGTTTTTAATATGGCATCTTTGGTGGTCTTAAAGCTTGCAATTGATGCCCATCTGCTTATCTTTATCAGGCCTAGGAGGAGAATAATCAACCAACATTGGGTGCTTTGTTGATATGGTGACACTTGCTTATTTAGGCTTCAGCACCACAAAGTTGTTGAACTCATTCTTCATTAAGGGTTCACCCTTATCTCTTTTTCCTAGCTGCATCTTATCCATGGTGATTGGCTTCAACTTAGTGAAATGTTTCACATATTAATCCTGAGTAGCAGTTGAGCGAAAAACCTTTTTAATCCCGTCATCAATTTTTTTCTTTACTCTTTTATCTTGAGCTCGGCTGCTGCAAGATTGATTAGATAATGTTGTCCAAGGCTGGTGGCTTAGAGATAGTAATAGCTGGTACTATCACTTTGCTAATTTGAATGTGCACATCCATCTCCCCCTTTTTGTTATCATCAAGTAAAACAGGGTTTGGAGTTTGAGCGGCCACCAATTGTTGAAGGAGTTGATTCTGTGTTGCTTGACCTTCCAGTATCTTGTACAATTTTTTTTTAACTTTTGAGAGTCTGTCTGTGAGGGCCTCAACTTTGCTTTCCAAGTCACTTTCTTCCCTAAGCTTGAGTTGCACCTCCCTGATTGTAGCTTTCGGAAGTTTTTCCTCAAATCTTTAATTCAGTTCTCTCTTAACTGCCTCAACTGTATTCTTCATGTCATCCACATCCCGAGTCTGTTTGAGATTTTTAATTTTGTATAGTTGAAGAGACTCAAGATGGGCTTCTAGGAGAGCTTTGGGGCTGGAATCTGTGGTAGCTTGAATGGCTGATTAAGTTTGATTTAGTAATTTGAACATTGTGGTTGTGAAGTAATGATGGCTGCAACCCTTGCTTAGCATCAAGTATGGAATTTGAGTAGAAGAACTAGGGCCTATATCTCCCCCTAGGTTCCTGTCACCTTCATCCCCATAGCTTTCACCATCACTATCACCATCATCATACTCAAAATTATCACCATCATTAGGAGGTAGAGAGGACATGACATCTTTGGCCCTTTGCATTGATGCTATTGTATGTACTAGATTAAGTGCCCTCTCAGCCTCCTCATTTCCCTGAGCAGTCAATTGTTGATCAGATGTAATAGGGTGAGTAAAAGTCTCATCATCCAAAGAGATAGAATCTAAAACATCTTGATATTCTTGCTGATATATTCTCTCTTTTTCAACATCACTGACAATCATTGACTCACTTGTAATGACTTCCAACCTTATCTCTCATTTACTTGCCTTTCTCTCATGATTTTCTCTCTTTTTGCATTAAAGCACCCCTTGGCTCCCCACCGTCACATCCTTACCTTCACCATCTATGGTGAGACTCTTCTCACTCACTTTTACCATGCTGGAAGAAATAACATATGGAAGTTCACCCATTTCCTCTCCTATTGCCTCAGAGCAACTCAACCTTTCATCAAGTCACTCCCTTCCCTCAAACCTATGAGTGATTCTATAAATACTAAGTCATCTACACTTGTCACAATTTTGGAGATATCAAGTTGTGTAGAGACTTTCAACGGATAAGGGATATCCGTCGAAGTAGTAGTTGTGAATGTTAACAGATAATTGCTGTTAAGCTTATCCGTCGAGGGACAATCACTGATCGACGGATGAGAAATCACTACTAGAAAAGGACATTAGACATCGCCCTTTAGACATCGATTTCGGTTGCCACCGATGTTAAAAAGGGTCTTTTACATCACCCATTTAAAAACCGATGTAAAATGATTATGTATGCATCGGTTCATCATACAACCGATGTCTAATCCCTTGTTTAAAATTTTTAAGCGCGGCTCCTACCCCCCACCCCCCGCCTTAGCCAATTTTTTGTCAAATATCTCCCCCCTTTTACTTCCCGCTTTTGCTTTTATTTTTATTTCAGTTTTCCCCTTGCAAATTAAAACATAAAACACACAAACATTCAGACAACAATTATTCAGACAAAAACATAAATTATTCAGACAAAAACAGGTATATCTTCCAACTTTCCTTCCCCGATTTCTTCTCCCCCTTTTCTTCCCAATTTCTTCCCCTATTTGTCTTCTTTACATTATTTCTTGCATTTTTCGATTTAACCTAACTCATTAACTTTTGTTCTCCTTTTGTTTTGTTTGATTATGCACGGATTTCAGGGATAAAGGTTGTAGCTTTCAATTTTCAACTTGGGTACAAGTCTGGGTTCGATTGGTTGGAGGATTGGTTCGATTTTGGTTCAAATTTTTGCTTTCTAAGGTACTTGCTTTCTACTTTTTATTCATTTTTGTTTTTTGTACTTGCATGTTATTTTTTTTGTTCGATTTTATTTTTTAGACTTGCATGTTGTTAATTTGTTCGAGAGTAGCAGTTACTTTGTTAATTTGTTTATTTATACTTTTCTGGTAAGATTTTAAGTAATTTGTGCAAGTTTAATTTGTTTACACTTTTCTTGTTTGTTTATACTCTGCAAGTTTAGTTAGTAATTTGTTAATTACTTTTCTGGTAAGATGTTAAATACTTATTTAATCTGCTTATTAATTTAATCTCTATGAAATAGGTGGAATTTATGTGTCCCTTACATGAATTTATGTAACTAATGAAATGAATTTATGTCTTGATTTTATTTATGCATATTCTGGTATTGATGCTTCTTGAACAAACTTCATTTCATTAGTTTGTTACTGTACAAACTGTTGAAGTGGAAATCCATTACTGAAAACTTGTCCTTAGCATTGTAAATGATATTAAACTTTTGACATTTCTACATAGGTGCTTGAAGCAGAGATAGTCCTTAGCATTGTAAATAATATTAGTTTGTTATTGTTATTTAATTTATTTGGTAATGATAATTAGGTAGGTCCTGTATAGATGGAACAACAGATGGATAAAACATGGATCGTGATAGACAGAGATACATTAGAATACGAAATCGGGGTTGAAATTTTTTTGATTTACGCCGAAGAAAATAGTAAAGATCCTAGGAGAATACCTTGTCCGCGTTCACACTGCGGCAATTTCAAAAAGTTCTCTGTAAAAGTTATTAGGGGTCATCTGTATGTAAATGGGTTTAGCTTGGGTTATGTTAAATGGATTTGGAATGGGGAATCTAACATTACTTCTAGGTCAATTGCTGCTTATAATACCAATCAGGCTCATGTTCCTAATCTTGATACGACAGAAGCCTTTGATGTTTGTGAAGCATCATATAATAATTCAGGGGCTGATGATTACGATAAAGATTCGTATGAATTCAAACGATTTGTAGCTGATGCTCAACAGCCTTTATATGAGGGTAGTGAATGCAGTAAACTAGATTCAATGTTAAAATTGCATAAATGGAGGGCGAGATTCGGTATTAGTGAAAATGCATTTACTGACCTACTATCATTAGTAGACTGAATGATGGCGTTCGCCACTTCATGCCTTTTAATCAGAAGTATGTCAACCGTTTCAATACATTTGTTTACTTTTTTTTTATATAAATTTTTAATCCTCATTTTTAGCTTGATCTAATGACAACAATATGCACTGGATGTTGGTCGTAATTTGGGAATCAAAAATTTATTTCCTGAATCCATTGTCACATCCGACCCATTTTCCAGAACTAGAAAATGTATTAATGGGGTAATTAATTTTTTTACCATAGGTATTTGATATTATTCCATCTCTACATCCGTTTAGTTTTTAGGTTTTACAATATTCTTATGTTCTGTCAACAGAGCCGTTAGATCTTACAATGCTCAAAAGGGAATGGTGATCAAAAATCCCAAAATTGTAAATCTCGCTGGAAGTAATTATGAACTTTAATTTTAACAGGTTCTATGTATTTTAATTTTTTTACTTTGGTGATTGATTGTATATTTGGTTGTATCAGAATAGGGCTACCCTAAACAGCTGGGAGGGACGGAGTGTGGATACTGTGTTATGCGGTATATGAAAGATATAATTGAAGACAAAGAAATAAATTTCTTTAAAATTGGTAAGTACCTATTGTTTTGGTTGATTTTGCAAAATTGTTAAGTACCTGTTCATTTTTACTAGAACAATTTGTTTACTGTTGTTTTTTTTCTTTTTGTTAAATGCGCACAGTGGTCCAACAAGAATCGGAAATCCTACAGCAGGAAGGATCTTGATGTTGTTCGTATGGAGACTCTTGGCTACATCGAAGAGTTTATGTAGCAAGCCGCCTTTCTTTCTCTAACTTTCCTGATATGAACTTTTGCTTATTGATTGTCGAAAGTTTGTAAAATTACTATAACGTTGTCGTGGTACTTTAAGTTGATATTTGATGATACTTTAAGTTGGTAATGAAACATAATTGGATTAGTTCTTCTGTTGTTATTATTGTTTTTTTGTTTGTTATTATTGTTGGTTTTATTGGATTAGTTCTGTTGGTTTGCTGGTTGCTTGTTGGCTGGATAATTGTTGGCATTTGGTATTTTTGCCATTTGTGGGTGCATAGGAAACAATTAGAACATGTCTAGTTTTTAGTAATCTAGACATCAGTTTTTACACACCGATTCTAAAAAACTGTTGTTAAAAGGTTACCTAGACATCAGTTCTTAAAAAAATCTGCAAAGCAACCGATGTTAACTTCAAACAAATATATCGGTCAAATATGAAAAACTGATGTAAAAGAAGGAAAACTTTCATTACCTTTGACATCGACTAAAGCATGATGAGTCAGGTGAAGAGAGACTACAGTTTCTATAAAGAAACCGATGTTAAAACGAACAACCACATCGGTTCTAAAACTAAAACCGATGTCAAAAGAAGGCATTAACATCGGTTTCTTTCCAAAAGCGATGTTATAGCTAGCTTTGACATCGGTTTGTGCTGATTTATACTTTGTTAATTACTAGTTTTGACTGATAATTACATCATATTTAACCTATTAAAAAAGATTGTTATACAGTTTTTTGGTTAAAAAGACAATATACATCGGGTTTCATCCTGGAACCGATGTTACAGTTAGTCTTAGACATCGGGCTACAACCGATGTTAAATGGGGGTACCTTTCTCTACACCTGAATAGACATCGGTCGGGAAAACCTTTAACATCGGTTTTTAGCCGATGTCAATTGAAGGTTTTCTAGTAGTGAATATCCGTTGAGGAAGTAGAAATAAAAGAGTTAGGAGTTGAAACTATGGTTGAGCCAGTGGAGATTGATTTTAGATTTTTATGCACAGACTCATCATTAGTTTCAGAAAGAAAGGGCAAGTGAGCCAACAAATCATCAATAAGATGATGCTCACTTACTGTAGATCTTGGCTCGTCCATTAATTTTAAAGATTGAGAATCAGAAATTGATGTGTTTATCATGTCCACATCCAGTGAGTTTGTGGGAGAATTGTGTGTGTAATACCATTCATGACATGTTCTCTAATGAAGTGGTACTTATTAGTCCCTTGACAATGTAGCAAGAATTACAGAAGGGGAGTTGAATGGAATTCTTGAACATTTTTCTTGAAATAAAAATGTTCAACTCGATTATAGATATATTTGTTTTGATTAGCACAATGCGGAATGTAAACTTAATTGAATCAAAACATAAGTAATTAAGAACAAGAGTCTTTAAAAACTTTCTGGTGGATTTAAACAATTCCACCAGAGATATATATAATATATCGAGAGGACTCTGTGTGCAGAAATGCTCACAGCTGCTTACAAATGGAAATACTGAGAATACATGAAATGCTAAAGATTCTGCTTACAAAGATTTCTCTGTTTTTGTGTTTCTTAGCTATCTCAGTTATTTTTCTATTTGCTACTCTCTTGGTTTATATATTACCAAGATTACAAAGTCAGAAAGACTGAACAAATATAAAATCTAACAGTCTTAAGCTTTGTTGCTTTTCGTCCTCTATTACCCAGTTAATGGGCTTCCACAGTGTGTTTGTATACATCTCGACGGCTGTGTGTCAGCTTTCACTGTTCAACTACTATTTGAATTCTTCATATGATCATCCGTCGACTTTCAGAACATCCGTTGATGGTTTAATTGATCATCCGTTGACTGCTATATTAAACATCCGTTGATAGTCATTTGATCATCCGTCGATGGCTTTGTTAATCATCCGTCGGTAGCTCTTTTGGCACTTGACTCTATTTCACTTATGCAGAATTACAAGACATCAATTATGTACAATTAATCAACCTATTCTGCATATCTAGTTAAAGTCAACATGACTTATATGCTACTACAGATTCTATAAAAAGGTGCATACATAACTGTGCTACAAACTTATTATTACATAAGCTACTCACTCGATGGATAATAAGTTAATCATCCGTCGGGACTATAATGAGTTATCCATCGGGACTATAGTTCTTATCCGTCGAGTGCTACATAATTTCACTAAGTAAAATCTACTTAGATGTTTTGTTTATGAAATCATCAAGCACACAACATATGCACAACAATCTCCCCCAATTTATGTCTACTAGAATTGTAGCCATAAATTAAGAGATACTTGATGATAACAAAACATCCTGAACATATATCTTTAAAGATAAGAAGATAAACTAAAAGTGCTTCAACTAATTAAAGTGTGCAAGGTTTGGCTCACAGTCAATTCAAGATGCTCCTCTAGCCTGAGCAGATTTTTCTAGTTCCTTGAAGGTCTGGATCTTCTTCCAAGCTTTCTGTTATTTTCTTCAATTTGATTCTGGAGCTGCCTGTGGAATTCTAGTTCATCAGATTCTGAGAGATCTGGCTTTTCTTGCATTTCCAAGAGAGTCTCATTGCTAGAGATACTCAGTTGGTCTTCTAATCTGAAGAATCTTCTCACACCCTTGTCATCCATGAATTCCATCAGCCAGTAGGGCCTTAGATGCACTCTTTTCCCTGTGTATGGAATGATTAGAGTCTTTGGGAGTGCATCTTTAGCTCTAACACTCCTCAGCTCTTCAATCTCCTTCAATACTAGTCTTCTTGCAGTTACATTGAACCCAAAGTTTTTCTTGAAGGATGAATAGACTATAATCAGCAAAGCTTGGCTTTCTTGAAGAATCCTGTGAAGTGGCCACTGAATCTCCCTTCCTCCTTTGTACTTGAACACCAACCTTTCAGGTAGGTTTCTGTATGCATCAATTGCCCTTACTTCATCCAGTTCATCCAGATAAAGGTTTAGATCTGAAAATTCTTTGATGTCACACAAGTACAAGTAGTCTCCCCTGTTGACCTTGGGTTGAGCTTTAACTACTGACTTGGATTTGAGAGGTGACAGCTTCACTTTCTTGACTGCCCTTGACTTTGTCCTTTTTGGCTTGCTAAGGATTGGTAAGTTGAAGTCATGAATTGGTATGTTATCCCACTCTATTGGCTCATCCTTTGGCACAATAGGTTCACCATGTGTTCCTGTAGGGATCCACTACCCTTATGTCTTCAAATACCACAGAGGGCTTTGATGCTTGAGTTGTAGCTGGTGTGGATTCCTTAGTAAATTGATCTTCCAATTTCTTGTCAACAACATCCAGTTTCCTTTTTGTTCTTCTAGCCAATTCTTTCTTCCTTGGGGATATCTTCTGTTCTTCAATCTTCTTCTTTGATTCAGCAGCTTCAGATGGTTGAGAGGGAATTTGTTGAGAAGAATTCACAGCCTGTAGCTTGGCCAAGATAACAATATGTTCTTTCTTTTGTTTAGACTTCTTTGCATCTAGAGCAACTTGCCTCTTTTCCTGCTTTAATCTGGCCTTTTCTTCTTTCTTTGCTTGAGCAAACTGTGGATGTCCAGCTACCACACAAATTTCCTTTCCATTTCTGAATATCTTAGCAATTCTCCTTTTTGAAGCTGAATCAGCTGGATCTTTATAGAAGACAATAGATCTTGACAAAAGCTTCTTTTCATCAGGCTTGGGTGTCTCATACACAGGGTCCATAGGGTTCTTCCAAGATGACTTTGGATAATTTGCCCTTGGTTTAAGAATTGTTTCAGCCTTTGTAGACTTGATGCAGGAAGATTGCCCTTTTTCCAGGTAGTTCATGCTCATCTCATTCACACTGATTGGCTTGACATGAGAGTGATGGATGGCTGACTGAACTGGCTCCTTGACTAGTTCAAACTTATTCCAGTTGATCAAACTCAACTTTCCTTTTTCAGCAACTTTCAAATTTGCTGCTGCTGCTTTGATTAGATCTATACCATCTGCAACTGTTGGCTTGGAGATTGTAATTGAAGGTACAATTACTTTGCTGATTTGTACTTGAATTTTCTCCCCCTCAGTTGGTCCTTTCTCCCCCTTACTTGATTCTCTCTCCCCCTTTTTGTTATCATCAAGTTGAGGAGTTAGGCCTTGTGCTTTAGCCAATTGCATGAGAAGATTTTTCTGAGTCTGTTGATTTTGAAGAAGGATAGCCACTGAATTCTCAATAACTTGAACTCTGTTTTCCAGCTTGGCTAGCTTCTTTTCAGAGTCTGATTCTCTCCTCAATCTTAGTAGTAGATTTTGCATGGTACCATATGGCATTACTGAATCCAGCTTCTCAGAATTGTATGTCTTCAAGTCAGCTATATCTCTTTTGAGTTCATCCACACTCATATTCTGTCTTAAGTGCTGGATCTTCATGTGATGTAGAGAGTCTAGGTGAGCTTGAAGAATAGCCTTGGTACCAGCATCTGAAGTCTCTTGAAGGGCCTTTTGAATAGCCACCACTTGCTTGACCAAAGACACATCAAATTGTCCTGGTATAAATTCCTTTGTCCATGCCCATCCAGGTAAATTTAAAACAGAACTTGGGCCTTCATCTCCCCCTAAGTTCATGCTTCCATCCAAAGAAACAGAGTCATCATCATTAAAATTTACTCCAAATTCTTCAGATGACTCACCAGCTTGAGAAGGCATCCTATTGACAGCAGCTTTATCTCTTTGAAGAGATTCTGAGGTGTGTACTAAATTCAAAGTCTATTCTGCCTCCACATTGCCCTGAGCAGCCAACAATTGATAGGCTGACACAGGATGAGTAAAAGTGTCAGCATCCAAGAAAATGTTATCAATTTCAGCTTTGTAATGTTGCTAAAATTGTCTTCCCTTTTCAGCATCATCCACAATCATTGACTCACTAGCAATGGCTGGATCCATCCTTATTTCTCCTATACCTGCCTTTCTTTCATAATCTCTCTTTTGTTGCATCAGGGTCTCACCCTGGCTCCCCACCCTCACACCCTCACTTTCACCTACTAAGGTGGGACTCCTCTCACTCACTTTTACCAATCCTGAATAAATAGATTGCTGAGATTCACTCTTTTCCTCTCCTTTTGCCTGGGAGCAACCCAGCCTCTCACTCAAAGCACTCTCCTCTCTCAGTCCTAAGAGTGACTGTATTACCACTAAATCTTCTGCACTAGAAATAATTGAAGTTTGAAGTTGTGCAGAGACACTCGACGGATAAGTGATATCCATCGGGTAAGTGGTAAAGCTATCCGACGGATAACTGCTGTTAAGCTTATCCGTTGAGATATAATCACTACTCGACGGATGAGCAATATCCATCGAGAGAGTAGAAATGAATGAGGTGGGAAGAGAAACTATTGTTGACTCTGTGTTGATTGAAGTAATTTGAGGCACATATGTCATAATAGTATCCGAAAGAATTGGCAAGTGAGCCAACAAATCATCTAAAAGATGATGCTCACTTGCACTAGATTTTGGCTTCCCCAACAGAGTTAAAGAAGGGGAATCAGGAATTGAAGTGTTTATCATATCCACTACCAGAGAGTTTGTTGGTGAGTATGGTGTTTCAGAGGTTTCTATTATAAGAGATTTTGGCTGTGACTCCACATGTATTGGAGCCACATCAATCTGAATTTGAGAAAGTGCAGGGACTGTGTCTTTAGCACCAGTTTGCACTGTGTGTGTGCCATGTGCATCCCCAGTTGTTTTAGATTTCTTCTTTCTTTTGTAAGTTTGGGGTGAGCTTGTGTCCCTAACCCTTTTGGCCTGTGCTCTTGGCTGAGAGCTTTGTTCAATAGCCACATCCTTTTGGGAGGATGCAGCTAGAAGTGAGCTTTTGTCCTTTTTAAGCACTGCAGTTTGTTGGGAAACTGCAGTGTAGCTAGGCTGGGATTCACTCAACTCTCCAACCTTATCCTTTGGTTTTCTTTGATGTTCACCCCTTCCCTCACCTAACTGACCCTCCTTGACACTCCCCTCTTTGGCTTTGGTAGATTTTTCAAATATTACCTTTTGAGAGATACCAGAGGGGGTTTTCTTTGACTTGGATTTGGAAATTACAGTTGTTTTGGCAGCTTTGGTAGGCAACTGTTTGGTCATTGTCACAGTTGCCATAGCTACTCCTGAACTCAAAGAAATTGAGGAGATTGGAATAGTTGAGGGTATGGATGAACTTACCTCACTTACCTGAGGTGTCTGCATTGCAGGAAAGTAGAACATTGGCACATCCCTATGATGGTTGGCTCTGTTCAAATCTGCAATGATTCTTCTCTCTTGAACCCAACAAGCTAATTTGTTGTTTGGATTCTCAAGTACAATCTCTTGACAAAGATGGTTAGCCAATATCATGAAAAATCTAGCATAACATACATTCTTTCCCCTTTTGGCTAACTCGCCTAGTTTAAAACCCAACTCATACAAGACAAGGTCACTGAAATTGTAAAATTTATCTGTAACTAGCATGTATAGCATGTTAAGCATGGAAATGTTCACATAATCAAAATTACTGACTTTTCCAGAGAAAACTTTAGTCACAACATCACACATGAAACTCCACTCCTTCCTAAGACCTAATCTTCTAATCTCACTTAGCTTATTAGTAGGAAGTGCATAATGCATGGAATTAAGCATATTGATAATATCAGTGTCAGTGTGTGGTGAAGTTACATTATCATCAGGAATTTTGAAACATGCTTTTATCACATCACTATTGATATAGAACTCATTACCTTTGATAGTTAGAGTGATGGTTTTGTCAGTAGAGTTGTAGATTACAGTGGTCCACATCTCTTCAACAACTTCACAGTAAACTGTGGGTGATTCAAGCATGGCATAACTTAACTTGCAGTTCTTCATGAAGTCCATCATCTTGTGATAGTCTTCTGATTGCTGAATACCCTTATTGACCAAAGCAGTGAAGTTGTTCTTCTCATAAATGAACCCAGTCTGAGACATGATCTTTACTACATGTGCCATTGTTAGAGAATGAAAGCTTGAAGAGAAAGAGGATATTTGCTTGAGAGAGAATAAAATAAAAGCAGTTGAATTTGAGAATGATAAAAGAAAATAATTAGAATGAAATAAGCTTTTATACTATCTCAAAAAACAACGGATGAAAATAATAAAGAAAAGTAAATTACCCAATAGAAATTGCCTAAATTAGCCGTTTAAAAATAAACTGTAAAAATTCCACCCATTATCCGTCGTGTAATGCTTACAAACTGTAAGTATCGATTTTTATTTGCACATTGTATATCGACGGATGACTCAACTCGATGGATAATGGTCATCCGTCGAGATGCAAATTTTGACTTAGCCAAAATTTCATCCATGACTAAAAATCAGTTAAATTTCTGGCTACATTTCAACTTGCAAAATAACTCAAATAGATTCAAGAGTAATTAAGCATACCTAACTCACTTACCAACCTAGAAAAGGTGGATTCATCCAGTGGCTTGGTAAAAATATCTGCAAGTTGCTTCTCACTAGGAACAAAATGTAACTCTACAGTACCATTCATTACATATTCCCTTATGAAATGGTACTTGATGTCTATGTGCTTTGTCCTTGAATATTGCACTGGATTTTCAGTGATGGCAATTGCACTTGTGTTATCACAGAAAATAGGAATCCTCTCAACTTGCAAACCATAGTCTGGCAATTGATTTTTCATCCATAAAATCTGTGCACAGCAACTGCCAGCAGCAATATATTCAACTTCAGCTGTAGAAGTAGAAACTGAATTTTGCTTTTTACTGAACCAGGACACAAGCTTGTTTCCTAGAAATTGACAAGTCCCTGTTGTGCTTTTTCTGTCAATTCTGCAACCTGCATAATCTGTATCTGAATAACCAGTTAGATCAAAACCAGAATCTCTAGGATACCAAATGCCAAGTTTTGGTGTTCCCTTGAGATATCTAAAAATTCTCTTAATAGCTATCAAGTGAGACTCTCTAGGATCAGCCTGAAATCTAGCACATAAACATGTAGCAAACATTATATCTGGCCTACTAGCTGTTAAGTACAAAAGTGAGCCAACCATGCCTCTATAGCTTGAAATATCCACAGACTTTTCAATAGTGTTTAGTTCAAGCTCAGTTGCAGTGGCCATGGGAGTTTTTGCAGATGTGCAATCCATTAGATCAAACTTCTTGAAAAGATCAAAAATATATTTAGTTTGACTAAGGAATATTGTTAAGAATATATCTGTATTAGTTTGATGATATGTTTAACAAAACACTTAAGTAGAAATCTAGTGTTTGTAGCCTCAACGGATAAGACCACTTTGGCTATCCGTTGATGGTGTAGCTTTACTTAGAAATAAGTCTAGTGTTGTAGCACATCTCAGTCTCTGAATTTGAGATATAATTCTTAAATGTTGAGGGAAATTATAAGTCATGTTGACTACTAAAGGATATGCAGATAGGTAGGCCAATTGTAAATATTTTATGCCTTGTAATTTTGTATAAATGAAATGGTGTCAACGGATAACTTAAAGACCTTCAACGGATGAGAAACAAAGCTTCAACGGATGTCTCTAAAGCTTCAACGGATAACATCCTTCAACGGATGAGTGCATCAACGGATAGAGCTTCAACTGCTAACACATCAACGGATAAAGCCATCAACGGATGAAGGCTTCAACGGATGTTCTGTTAAATAGCAGTTGACAAGTGGTAGTTGTACCTACAAACAGAGGCACATGGGTTGACAGAGACAACTGAGATGTGGTAGCCTATTTCAGGAACATCAGAAAAAGCAGCCGTTCTACTCTAGTATAAAGAGGCAATAGTCAACAATGCACTGGAGTAAAATGGAGAAGAAACAAGTGGAGAACTTATTTTATTATTGTACTTTTTATCTTTGTCTTCACTTGTAAACTTGGTGTTATATAAACCAAGTAGCAGCTAGTAATTAGAAGAGAATTTTTCCAGAGCTGTTTAGAAAAATCTTGAGAAAAATTATCTAGTTTGTACTAGGATGCAGCTGTGATCAACTTCTCGAATCACAGATTTTCTGAAATACCATCTCTGGTGGAACAACAAATCCACCAGAAAAGTTTTTAAGGTCTGTTGTGTTCTGTACTTTTGTGCTTGAATATATATCTATCTGTATTAGCTTAAAGCAATTCACACACTTGTTTATCTTAAACACACAGCCTTTGAAACTGCTCAAAACTTGAAAAAGTTTTGAGATTTACATTCAACCCCCCTTCTGTAAATCTCATTGTTAGTTCACTAGGAATAACAATTGGTATCAGAGCAGGCTCTTGACATACAAAGAGTTTAAAGTTCTTGGAAACTAACAAAGATGAGTAAGAAGGATATTGGAGTAAAAATCCCAGTTCTTGACAAAGACAGTTATCACCATTGGAAGGTGAAAATGCACCTTCATCTACTCTCCCAAGATGAAGGTTATGTAAACTGCATTGAGAATGGTCCTCACATTCCCCACAAAGTAGCCACAGTTGCTACAACCACAATTGTTGTTGGTCAATCCATTCCAAAACCTAGAGCAGAATGGACAATGGAAGACACAGAAGAAGTCCACAAGGATAAGAAGGCTATGAACATTTTGTTTAATGGTCTTGACAAGGATATGTTTGATAATGTGATAAATTGCACAACTGCCAAAGAGGTTTGGGACACAGTTCAGCTACTGTGTGAAGGTACAGAACAAGTAAAAGAAAACAAAATGCAGCTTCTCATTCAACAGTATGTGTATTTTCATTTTGAAGAAAATGAATCTTTAAATGACACATTCAATAGATTCCAAAAGCTGTTGAATGGACTGAAGCTGTTTGGTAGAGTGTACCAGGTGAAGGATTCAAATCTTAAATTTTTAAGATCCTTGCCAAAGGAATGGAAACCCATGACTGTCTCCTTGAGAAACTCTCAAGATTATAAGGACTTCACTCTTGAAAGATTATATGGAATCTTGAAGACTTATGAACTAGAGCTGGAACAGGATGAGGTATTGGAGAAGGGAAGAAAGAAAGGAGGTTCAGTTGCCTTGGTAGCTGAAAATGAGAAAGAATGCAGACAAGAAACTGTGAGATTAACATTAAACTCCAAAGATGGCACAAGCAAATCAGAATCAAGCAAGGGTAAGGAGCAAGTTGCTGAGAATAAAGACAACTCCAGCCAAGATGACTCTGATGGTATTGATGAGCATCTTGCATTTCTGTCCAGAAGATTTGCAAAGATGAAATTTAAGAAAAACACTAGAGCCACTAAACCTCATAAGAACATGGTGGACAAATCCAAGTTCAAGTGTTTCAATTGTGGTATAAGTGGACACTTTGCAAGTGAGTGCAGAAAGCCAACTTCTGAAAAGAAGAAATTTGACCAAGTAGATTACAAAAAGAAATATTTTGATCTGCTCAAGCAAAAGGAGAAGGCTTTCATTACTCAAGAAAAAGACTGGGCAGCTGATGGAGAAGAAGAGGATGAAGATGTGGAATATGTCAACTTGGCTCTCATGGCTGATTCTGAGGAAAATAAAGTTAGTTCATCAAGCAACCAGGTAATCACTACTGATTTAACACAGCTTACTAAAGAGGAGTGCAATGATGCTTTTAATGACATGTCTACTGAATTGTATCACTTGCGTATGTCTCTTAAATCTCTTGCTAAAGAAAATAGTAGGATTAAAGAGAACAATCTGTTTTTAAGTAATAGAAATGCTGTGTTAGAAGATAAGTTGATTGATCTAGAGAAAACTAAGCTACATTGTATATCTGTTGAAAATGAACTAGCTAAATCTGTTAAGAAAGTAGAAATACTTTCTAATCAATTAGAGATAGAGCAAGAGGTGATTAAAGCCTGAAAGACATCTAAGGATGTTAGTGCTCAAATTGTCAAGGTCCAAGGAATTGAATCATTTTGTGAGACTTCCTGGGATAAAAACAAAAAGAAAATGGAATTAATTGATGGGCTGTCAACGGATGTGGAATCAACGGATGATGAAAATTAC
Organism: Apium graveolens; assembly: GCF_009905375.1. NCBI lineage: Eukaryota > Viridiplantae > Streptophyta > Magnoliopsida > Apiales > Apiaceae > Apium > Apium graveolens. The sequence continues at coordinate 99,375,459 of NC_133655.1, read as the reverse complement.
CCGTTGAAGGAAGAAAATGAGCATCCGTTGAAGGTTCCTCAATTAAAACAGGCAGATGTTTCTAACAGTGAAAATCTAAAGAAACTCAACAAAAAGTTTGGTTCAACTTCCAAGAACTTTGTCAAAGAAGAAGCAAGCACATCCAAAGATTTCAGTAAGGTGAATATAGGACACATGACCTTAGAACAGTTAAAGAATAGGCTCAAAGTGGTTGAGGATAAAAAGGAAACTAAAAGGAAATCTAATAGAAATGGGAAGGTAGGGGTTAACAAACATAACAATTATATACCTGATAAGTATGCTCCTAGAAAAAGATGTGTGCATTGTAATAGTGTTAATCATCTATCTGCTAATTGCAAATCTATTAAGAAATCTCCCATACCTGTACCCTCTTCCATGCCTAATATGTCTGCATCACCTCTGCATGCTATCCCTGTTATGTCTCAACAGAATCCTTATACACATTTTGCAAACATGCCATATTTTAACAATCCTTATCTTGCTGCATTTAGTATGCCTCAAATGCCATACAATATGCCTATGTGGAATAACATGTTTGCACAATCCTTGCCTTATTAAATTCCAAATGTGCTAAATGATTCTGTGACTAACCCTACACCTCAACCAACTACATCTAAGATCAAGGTTGACTCAAAGTTACCTAAGTCTAAAGATGCAGGAGGAATGAAGTCTAGGAGAAAGGCTAACATAAATGGACCCAAGGAAACTTGGGTACCAAAATCAACTTGATTGATTTTATGGTGTGCAGGGAAACAGAAGAAATCTATGGTACTTGGACAGTGGCTGTTCAAGACACATGACAGGAGATTTCTCCCTGCTCACAGAGTTTAAGGAGAGAGCTGGCCCTAGCATAACCTTTGGAGATGACAGCAAAGGGTTTACTATGGGATATGGCTTGATTTCAACAAGGAATGTCATCATTGATGAAGTTGCATTAGTTGATGGTCTCAAGCACAACTTACTGAGCATCAGTCAACTATGTGATAGAGGGAATACAATTTTCTTCAATTCTGAAGCCTGTGTTGTCACCAGTAATAAAGACAACAAAGTGGTTCTAACTGGAGTTAGAAAAGGAAATGTGTACATAGCTGATTTCAACTCTACTGATGCAGAATCTATTACTTGTCTCTTCAGCAAAGCAAGTCCAGTTGAAAGTTGGCTATGGCACAAGAAGCTATCCCATTTGAATTTCAAGACAATGAATGATCTAGTCAAACATGACTTAGTTAGAGGAATTCCTCTTGTTGAATTCTCAAGGGATGGTTTGTGTGATGCTTGTCAGAAAGGCAAACAAAGGAAAGCATCATTCAAAAAGAAGCTTGAAACAACAATTGATGAACCATTACAGCTGCTACATATGGATTTGTTTGGACCAGTCAATGTATTGTCAATTGCAAGAAAAAGATATTGCTTAGTGATTGTAGATGATTTCTCAAAGTTTTCATGGGTCTATTTTCTTGGATCAACGAATGAAGCAAGTGAAATCATTATCAATCACATCAGGCAAGTCAATAATCATCCTGACTTGAAGGTTAGGAATATCAGGAGTGACAATGGAACTGAGTTCAAGAATTTGACAATGAGGCTGTTCTGTGAAGAAAATGGAATCATGCATGAGTTCTCAGCTCCAAGAACACCTCAGCAAAATGGGGTAGTTGAAAGAAAGAACAGATCTTTAATTGAGGCTGCTAGAACAATGCTTGAAGAATCAAAGTTACCAACATATTTCTGGGCTGAAGCTGTTAATTGTGCCTGCTACACTCAGAATATTTCTTTGATCAATCAAGCTAAAGGCATGACTCCTTATCAGTTGTTCAAGAGAAGAAAACCAACTCTAAACTTTCTTCATGTCTTTGGATGTAAATACTTTATATTGAGAAATCAATCTGACCATAAAGGGAAGTTTGATGCAAAGGCTGATGAAGGGATATTTGTTGGTTACTCAGCTGGAAAATCTTATAGGGTCTACAATCTAAGAACCAACATTGTTATGGAATCTGTGCATGTTGTGTTTGATGATAAAAAGATTGATGGACTAACAGATGAGGGACACCATGAGAGACTCAAATTTGACAACATTGAGAAATATTGTGATGATAGTGAAGAGGAGACTGATGGAGATGACACTTCAAAAGGGATTCAAAACATGCCCTTGGATAATGCACAAAATTCTGCATCCGTTGATAGAGGCAATGCAGTATCCGTTGAAAGACATAGTGCATCATCCGTTGAAGTACAAAATGAAGCATCCGTTGATCATAGTTCATCAACGGATAATCGATTTACATCATTAGTTGATAAAACTCCAAGTTCCCTGCAAAGGACCAACAACTCAGGGGGAGTTTCAACTAATCAACACTCTGTCTCACATCATGACAATACTGAGGCCACCTCATCTAGAGTATATCTTCCACCTCAAAGGAAATGGACCAAGAATCATCCCTTTGAACTGATCATTGGGGATGCATCATCTAAAGTGCAAACAAGAAAAGCTACTCAAGATGAATGTCTGTATAGTAGTTTTCTCTCTCAGGAGGAACCTAAGAAAGTGGAAGAAGCTTTATTGGATCCAGATTGGATATTAGCTATGCAGGAAGAGCTGAACCAATTTGAGAGAAACAAAGTTTGGAAGCTGGTACCCAAACCAAAGAACAAGAGTCCTATTGACACAAAATAGGTATTCAGAAACAAGATGGATGAAAATGGCATTGTCATAAGGAATAAAGCCAGATTGGTTGCTAAAGGCTATTCTCAACAAGAGGGAATAGATTTTGATGAGACATATGCTCCTGTTGCAAGACTTGAAGCCATCAGAATATTTCTAGCCTATGCAGCCCATGCCAATTTCAAAGTCTATCAAATGGATGTCAAGAGTGCATTTCTAAATGGGAAATTGGAGGAAGAAGTTTATGTAAGTCAACCTCCAGGGTTTGAAGATCCAAATTTTCCAAACTATGTGTATTATCTATTGAAAGCACTCTATGGACTGAAGCAAGCACCTAGAGCCTGGTATGAAACCTTATCAAAATTCCTTTTGGAGAATCACTTCACTAGAGGTACTGTTGATAAAACTCTCTTCTTTAGGATTGTTAATGGCTCTAGTATACTTGTTCAAATTTATGTAGATGACATAATATTTGGATCTACAGATGATAAGCTTTGTAAAAAGTTTGCCAAGCTAATGCAAAGTAATTATGAAATGAGCCTGATGGGAGAACTAACCTATTTTCTTGGTTTACAAGTTAAACAAGTTAGTAATGGAATTTTCATTAGTCAAACTAAATATATTTATGATCTTTTAAAGAAGTCTGACTTAATAGAATGTTCATCTGTAAAAACTCCCATGGCCACTGCCACCAAACTTGAATTAAATAAGACTGAAAGGTCTGTGGACATTACAAGTTATAGAGGCATGGTTGGTTCACTTTTATATTTAACTGCCAGTAGACCAGATATAATGTTTTCTACATGTCTCTGTGCTAGATTTCAAGCTGACCCTAAAGAATCTCACTTAGTAGCTATTAAAAGAATTTTCAGATATCTCAAGGGGACTCCAAATCTAGGAATTTGGTACCCTAGAGAGTCTGGTTTTGATCTAATTGGCTACTCAGATGCAGACTATGCAGGTTGCAAAATAGACAGGAAAAGTACAACAGGCTCCTGCCAATTCCTGGGAAACAAGCTTGTATCATGGTTTAGCAAAAAGCAAAATTCAGTCTCTACTTCTACAGCTGAGGCTGAATACATTGCTGCTGGAAGTTGCTGCTCTCAAGTGTTATGGATGAGGAATCAACTCCTTGATTATGGACTACATGTTGATAGAATTCCTATTTTTTGTGACAACACAAGTGCCATAGCCATAACAGAGAATCCTGTGCAGCACTCAAGGACCAAGCACATTGATATCAAGTACCACTTCATAAGGGAACATGTGATGAAAGGTACAATGGAACTTCATTTTGTTCCAAGTGAACAACAAATTGCAGACATATTTACCAAGCCACTTGATGAATCAACATTCACAAGATTGGTAAGTGAGCTAGGTATGCTTAATTACTCTTAAAATTCATGTCCTTATTGCAATTTGAATTGAAGCCTAAACTGTATTAGCTGCAAGAACAAATTTGATTTTTAACATAGATTATTCCATCAACGGATATTCCCTATTCGTTGAAAGTCAAAATTGTTCTGTCAACGGATGTTCATTATCCGTTGAAAGTCATATACATTTCTGGAATTTTTTTATTTATCCGTCAACGGATAAAACTGAAGTGCTCTTTAACGGATGACAGTTTACCTTATCCGTTGAAATATCACATCAGTCGATTCAAGTGTTTCACAGCCGTTGATTCTATTTTCTTAACCGTTGATACTCATACATACAGCTGTATGTATTTGTTTTAAAGGTAGTTTTCAGAATACTTACAGTTTATTCTTAAACGGCTGAAATTCACTTACACATATTTATTGTTTAATCTCTTATTTATTTTTTTTAATTTGAGAAAGTATATAAGCCCTTCTGATTTTTCATTTTTACTTTACGCTTTCTTGAAATTTCAAAGCTTTTACCATTTTCTCTCTGCAAAACCTTCAAGTTATTCTCTGTAATTTCTACTCACAACAATGGCACCAGTAGTAAAGATTATGTCTCAATCTGGGTTCATCTATGAGAAGAACAATTTCATAGCTTTGGTAGAAAAGAATGAAGCCCATTCAGATTATCACAAAATGATGGACTTCATCAAAAACTGTAAACTTAGCTATGCAATGCTGGAAGCCCCAACGATTTACTGTGAAGTAGTTGAGGAGATTTGGACAACTGCTGAGTTCAACTCCATAGATATGATTATCTCCTTCACTCTCAAAGGTAAAAATCTCTGTGTTAACTGTGATGACTTACTAGCATGTTTTAAATTACCTGAGAACAATGCCATGATACCACACACTGATAATGATGTATCCAGCATGTTAGATTCCATAGGTTATTCTCTTAACTCTGCTAGTTTAGGGAGTATTAAAAGAAAAGGCCTTAGGAAAGAATGGAGTTTTCTTGGGGATGCCTTTATCAAGGTTTTCTCTGGGAAAATTAGCAATTTTGATGCCATAACTTCATCTCTTGTTAATATGCTCTATATGCTTGTTTCTGATAGGTATTTTAATTTTAGCAACTATGTTATGCTAGAATTGGGTACTAGATTAGGTAACAAAGCTAATAGACCTAATAACATCTATTATGCTAGATTCTTTATGTTATTGGCTAACCATGTTGCTGAAGGTTTGGTCATTACGAATGAGAATAATAAACTCAAGTGCTGGGCACAAGAGAAAAGAGTTCTTGCAGATTTATTGAGAATGGATCTCAATAGCAGTGTGCCATTGGTATACTTACCAATCATGAATGCACCACAGGTAGGTGAGGTAATTGCTTCTACAACTCCCACTTCTTCCAACCCCTCTATTTCTTTATCTTCTAGTGTGGCCATGTAATCTGTGACAATGCCCCAACAGATTCCTACCAAGGTCACCAAAACTAAACTTTCAAAATCAAAGACAAAGAAAACCACCTCTGTTGTTTCTCAAAAGACAATAGTTGTAACACCTACCATTAACCCTGAGGGGAGTGAACAGGGTGTGAGTGGTGAGGGGAGGGGTGAACATCAAAGAAACCCCCAGGATAAGGAAGGAGAGAAAAGTGCTTCCCAAGCTAGCCAAGCCACAGTTTCTCAAAAAGCTGTGGTGGTTGAAAAGGTTACTAGCATATCCCTAGCTGCATCCTCCCAAAAGGATGTAACTATTGAAAATAGTTCCCAACCAGGAACACACAAACGAGGGAGGGACACTAAAGCCAAACACTCACCAACAAAAGCCTTTATTAGAAGAAAGAGAGCTAGAACCCAATCTTCTACACAGGGTGCACACACTGCACAGATACATCCATCTGTATCTATGCCTTTTCAAACTCAGTTTGATGTGGCTCCAACAAATGTGGAGTCACAGCCCCATTCTCTCACAATTAACACACATCAATCACCACACACTTTTTCACCATCTCTAGATGTGGATATGTTATTCCCATCAATTCCTGATTCTCCCTCTTTACAACTCAGGGAGGAGCCCCACTCAAATACAGGTGATCATCATCTTTTAGATGATTTGTTGGATCACCCGCAAATTCTTTCAGATGTAATTGAAGGATCTGTGTCACCAAAACTCATATCAATCTACACAGATTCAACAGTTATATCACTTTCAATTTCTACTTCTTTTCCTTCTTCAACGGATATCACTCATCCGTTGACAAGTGGTTGTTCTTCAACGGATAAGCTTAACAGCAGTTATCCGTTGATACCATCAGTTTCACCTTCAACGGCTATTCCTCATCCGTTGATAGTCTCTACACACACAACTGAAACAATTCCAAGTGTAGAAGACTTGATTACTGTACAATCACTTCTAGGACTGAGGGAAGGGAGTGACAATTTGAGTGAGAGGCTGGGTTGCTCCCAGGCAAAAGGAGAGATTGAGAGCTCAAATATGCATGCTATTTCTTCCAGCATGGCAAAAGTAAGTGAGAGGAGTACCACCTTAGTAGGTGAAGGTGAGGGAGTGAGTTGTGTGAGCCAGGGGGAGCCCCTGATGCAAGAACATAGAGAAAATGAGAGAAAGGCAGGTACAGCAGATATAAGGATGGATCCAGCCATTGCTAGTGAGTCAATGATTGTGAATGATGCTGAAAAGGAAAGACAATTTCAGTAACATTACAAAGCTGTAATAACATTTCCTTGGATGCTGACACTTTTACTCATCCTGTTTCAGCCTATCAAGTATTGGCTGCACAGGGCAATGTGGAGGCAGAAAAGACACTACATCTAGTACATACAACAGCATCTCTTCAAAGGGACAAAACTGCTATTAACAAAGATGCCTTCAACAGCTGGTGAGTCATTTGAAGAATTTGGAGTAAATTCTGATGATGATGACTTTGTTTCTTCTGATGGAAGCATGAACTTAGGGGGAGATGAAGGCCCTAGTTCTATTTCAAATCTACCTGAATGCGCCTTCACAAAGGAGTCTACAACAGGGCAATTCAATGTCTCCTTAGTTAAACAAATCAGTACTATCAAACAGGCCATTTAGAAAACTTCTCATGCTGGTACAAAGGCTATCCTTACAGCTCACTTGGACTCACTGCATCTCATGAAGTTGCAGCAAGTAAGACAGAATCTGAGTGTGGATAAACTCAGAAAGGATATTGCTGACTTGAAATCCTACAATTCTGAAAAATTGGATTCAGTCATGCCCTTTGGTACAATGCAGGACATTTTGTTGAGATTGAAAAAGGAATCACATACTGACAAGAGGTTGGCCAAATTGGAAGACAGAGTTCAAGTTATTGAAGATTCTGTGGCCACCATTCTTCACAACCAACAATCTCAAACAAATCTACTTATGCAGCTGGCAAAAGCACAGGGCTTGACCCCTCTCCTTGATGATAACAAAAAGGGGGAGAGTAAAAGGGAAGGGGAAGGAGAGCCATCTACAAAAATCCAAATATCTAAAGTGCTAGTTCCTGCCATCACTACTTCTCCAATCATTCAAATCAAAGGAAAGCCTGATGGAATTGATTTAATCCAGCTAGTAGCAGCTGAAATTCAAGTGAAAGAGCAAAGGAGGAGAATTGATGAAAGGATGCAACAACTGTTTGGCTCAACACAAGATAAATCAATATTTGTGAAACATAGCACAAAGGTTGAACCAATCAATATGGAGCACAAGCCAGAAAGGAGAAATAAGGTTGGAGAGACTTCTTTCAAGAATCTAAAACCTATGGTTCTCAAGCCCAACACCAGATCCAGCAAGGACTCCACAAAGAACCCTCTAGACTTTGCTCAGATGAAAGAAGTGGACTTTCCTCTTCCAAAGCCTGATGAAGATAAAGTTTTTGGTACTAGCATCATAAAACACAAGGAGACCATGGATGAGGCAATAAGGAGAAACATGGCTATTATCTTTAGAGAGGGAAAGAGCATATGTGTGATGCAAGGACATCCCAAATTCTCAATAGCCAAGAGGGAAGAAACCAAAAGGTTAAAGAAAGAAGCTGAAAAACTCAAGGCTGACAAAAGAGCACAAGCAAAGCTTGAACAAAAGCTAAAGTCAAGTCTAGTTGAAAATGAGAAAGGAATTGAAGTCAGAGGTGAAGACAAGATTGCAAACTTAGATGAGGTTTTTGGGAGTATATTTGGTGAAAACATGGAGGAAAAAGAGGAATGGCAGAAGGGAAACAGAAGAAAGGCCAAGGCACATAGAAGGAGTGAAGGCAACACTGAAGAAACTAAATCTCTACCTTCCATACCTGAACCCTTTGTTGCTGATCCCACTTAAACATCCATGGTGAACCAATCATCCCAAAAGAGGAACCTATTGATTGGGACACCATCAATTTTCCTACCTTTTTAACCACTCTTCCACTACCAAAGAAACAGAAAAGAAAATCCAAATCTACACCTCCCCTAAACTCTAAGAAATTCACTCAAAAACATAAACCTAACCCTAAGCCACCCATTTCTAAAGATGATTATGTTCACATCTGTGACATAAAAGAAATTTCAGATATTGAACTCTATCTGGATGAGCTGGAGGATGTAAGGGGAATTGCTGCTTACAAACAGCTACCAGAGAGATTGGTGTTCAGATACAAAGGAGCTGGGGAAAGAACATGGTCTCTCCACAGGATTCTGAATGAAGGCTACTCTACCTTGATCAGAGTCTTTTCAGCCATACAAAAGGATTCTGGCTTTACCAGGACTGCCAAGACTGAAATTCTCAACAAGATTGCCAACATAAGGAAAACTTGGAGGGAGCCCAATGCTTTGCCCAGAACCTTACTCATTCAAGAAAGGGGAAATACAATTCATAAATCACCTCATTGGTTGATGGAATTCAGAGATGATAAAGGAGTCAGAAGATTTTTCAGACTTGAAGACCAACTCAAGATTGCCAACAATGAAACTCTCAAAGAAATGCAATCTAAGTTGGATATCAGTGATGAAGATGAAGCTGAATTCTTCAGACAACTCCAACTCCAAATTGAGGAAAATGACAAAGGGCTAGGAAAGAAAACCAGGGATCAAAGAAGAAAAAGATGATTTGCTTAGGCTAGAGGAGCACCCTTGGAAACACTATAAATCTTCTATTACCTTCTAGTACATACACTTTTGCAGCACTTTTAAATTTCTACTTAGTTTCAGTTCATATATTTGTTAAGTGTTTTGTTATCATCAAGTTAACCTTGAATTTATGTCTACAATTCTTATAGACATAAATAGGGGGAGATTGTTAGGAATATATGTGCATTAGTTTGATGATATGTTTAACAAAACACTTAAGTAGAAATCTAGTGTTTGTAGCCTCAACGGATAAGACCACTTTGGCTATCCGTTGATGGTGTAGCTTTACTTAGAAATAAGTCTAGTGTTGTAGCACATCTCAGTCTCTGAATTTGAGATATAATTCTTAAATGTTGAGGGAAATTATAAGTCATGTTGACTACTAAAGGATATGCAGATAGGTAGGCCAATTGTAAATATTTTATGCCTTGTAATTTTGTATAAATGAAATGGTGTCAACGGATAACTTAAAGACCTTCAACGGATGAGAAACAAAGCTTCAACGGATGTCTCTAAAGCTTCAACGGATAACATCCTTCAACGGATGAGTGCATCAACGAATAGAGCTTCAACTGCTAACACATCAACGGATAAAGCCATCAACGGATGAAGGCTTCAACGGATGTTCTGTTAAATAGCAGTTGACAAGTGGTAGTTGTACCTACAAACAGAGGCACATGGGTTGACAGAGACAACTGAGATGTGGTAGCCTATTTCAGGAACATCAGAAAAAGCAGCCGTTCTACTCTAGTATAAAGAGGCAATAGTCAACAATGCACTGGAGTAAAATGGAGAAGAAACAAGTGGAGAACTTATTTTATTATTGTACTTTTTATCTTTGTCTTCACTTGTAAACTTGGTGTTATATAAACCAAGTAGCAGCTAGTAATTAGAAGAGAATTTTTCCAAAGCTGTTTAGAAAAATCTTGAGAAAAATTATCTAGTTTGTACTAGGATGCAGCTGTGATCAACTTCTTGAAACACAGATTTTCTGAAATACCATCTCTGGTGGAACAAGAAATCCACCAGAAAAGTTTTTAAGGTCTGTTGTGTTCTGTACTTTTGTGCTTGAATATATATCTATCTGTATTAGCTTAAAGCAATTCACACACTTGTTTATCTTAAACACACAGCCTTTGAAACTACTCAAAACTTGAAAAAGTTTTGAGATTTACATTCAACCCCCCTTCTGTAAATCTCATTGTTAGTTCACTAGGAATAACAAATATTCCATCACTAACTTGCTTAACTTGTAAACCAAGAAAGTAAGTTAGTTCTCCCATCATACTCATTTCATACTTACTTTGCATCAGTTTGGCAAACTTTTTACGGAGTTTCTCATCTGTAGAGCCAAGAATAATATCATCTACATAAATTTGAACAAGTATGCTAGAGCCATTAACATTTCTGAAAAATAAAGTTTTATCTACAGTACCTCTTGTGAAGTGATTTTCCAAAAGGAACTTTGATAAAGTGTCATACCAGGCTCTAGGTGCTTGCTTCAGTCCATAAAGTGCTTTCAGTAGATAATAGACATATTCTGGAAAATTTGGATCTTCAAAGCCAGGAGGTTGACTAACATACACTTCTTCCTCCAAATCTCCATTCAGAAAGGCACTTTTGACATCCATTTGATAGACCTTGAAATTGGCATGGGCTGTATAGGCTAAGAAGATTCTGATGGCTTCAAGTCTTGCAACAGGAGCAAATGTTTCATCAAAATCTATTCCTTCTTGCTGGCAATAGCCTTTAGCAACCAATCTGGCTTTGGTCCTTACTACTATGCCATTTTCATCCATCTTGTTTCTGAATACCCATGTGGTGTCTATTGGATTCTACCCTTTAGGCTTGGGTACCAGCTTCCACACTTTATTCCTTTCAAATTGGTTTAGCCCCTCCTGCATAGCTAAAATCCAATCAGGATCTAACAAGGCTTCTTCTACCTTCTTTGGTTCTTCCTTTGACAGAAAGCTGCTGTATAGACATTCTTCTTGAGTTGCTCTCCTGGTTTGAACTCTAGAAGAAACATCACCAATAATCAGTTCAAAGGGGTGATCTTTTGTCCATTTCCTTGGTTGAGGTAGATTATCTCTAGATGAAGAGACCTCAATGTTGTCTTGATGTGTAATTGAGTTTTGATTGCTAGAAACTCCCCCTGAGTTTGTGGATCTTTGATTTGAGAAAGGAGTACTTTCTATGGGTGATCTGCCTTGACTTCCTGCTCCTTTTAATAACCTGACGGATGGTGAATCTTGAGTACCGACGGATGAGGCAGGTTGTCTACCGACAGATAACACAGATTGCCTTCCGACGGATGAAGCATTTTGTAACTCGACGGATGTTGAGTCTTGTGCTTTATTGGTGGTAGATTTGTCTGCATTATCCTTAGACACTGTTTCTTGATCACTTTCATCATCACTTCCATCACTGACCATCTCAACATTGTCGAATTTGAGGCTCTTATGGCAATCTCCATCTCTCAGTCCTTCAATCTTTTTATCATCAAATATAACATGTATAGATTCGACAACAATGTTGGTTCTTAGATTGTAGACTCTATAAGCTTTACCAACAGCATATCCAACAAAAATTCCTTCATCTGCTTTAGCATCAAACTTCCCATTTTGATCAGTTTGATTTCTCAGAATATAGCATTTACAGCCAAAGACATGAAGAAAGTTTAGAGTTGGCTTCTTGTTCTTGACCAATTGATAAGGAGTCATGCATCTTGCTTGATTAATCAGAGAGATGTTCTGAGTGTCGCATGTGGTGTTTACAGCTTCAGCCCAGAAATTTGTTGGTAATTTTGATTCTTCAAGCATTGTCCTTGCAGCTTCAATAAGAGATCTGTTCTTTCTTTCCACTACTCCATTCTGTTGTGGAGTCCTTGCTGCTGAAAACTGATGCAAGATCCCATTTTCCTCACAAAATGCTCTCATGACATAGTTCTTGAACTCAGTTCCATTGTCACTCCTGATTCTTCTAACTTTGAAATCAAGATGATTGTTAACTTGCCTTATGTGATTGATGATGATTTCACTAGCCTCATCTTTAGACTTTAGGAAATATGTCCAAGAGAACTTTGAGAAATCATTTACAATTACTAGGCAAAATCTTTTCTTTGAAATTGACAATACATTGACTGGTCCAAACAGATCCATGTGAAGCAGTTGCAGAGGCTCTTCAATTGCTGAATCACGTTTCTTCCTGAATGATGCTTTGATCTGCTTCCCTTTTTGGCAGGCATCACACATTCCATCCTTTGTAAACTCTACTAGAGGAATGCCTCTTACTAGTTCTTTCTTTACCAGCTCATTTATGGTCTTGAAGTTTAAATGGGATAGCTTCTTGTACCATAGCCAAATTTCATCTTGACTTGCTTTATTGAGAAGACAAGTTACAGATTCTGCTTTAGTTGAGTTGAAGTCAGCTAGGTATACATTTCTTCTTCTCATACGAGTGACAACCACTTTGTTGTTTTGATTGTTAGTCACAACACAGGCTTCTTTATTGAAGGTTACTGAGTTGCCTTTATCACAAAGCTGGCTGATACTCAACAGATTGTGTTTGAGACCATCCACTAAGGCAACCTCTTCAATGATGACATTGTCCTTTGAAATCAAGCTATATCCCACAGTATAACCTTTACTGTCATCTCCAAAAGTAATACTTGGGCCAGCTCTCTCCTTAAACTCTGTGAGCAGGGTAGAATCACCAGTCATGTGTCTTGAATAGCTAATATCCAAGTACCAAAGATTCTTTCTATTTCCCTGCACACATCAAAATCAAATCAAGTTGATTTTGGTACCCAAGTTTCCTTGGGTCCTGCCTTGTTAGCTTTCTTCTTCTGTTTCTTAGGTTTTATCTCATTTGACTTAGGAATTCCAGATTCTTCCTTATTCAATTGGGTTGTACCTTTGAAACCACTAAATGCAATAGAATTATCATGCATGTTATGGCTAACAGGAAATGACATGCTTGGTACAAACATGTTATTCCAGTAAGGCATGCTAAATGGCATTTGAGGCATATTGTATGCAGCATAATATGGATTAGGTGCAAATGGCATATTAGCAAACTGTGCATTCATGTTCTGTGTAGGCATAGTATTAACAGGCATGGGAGGCATGGCATTCATGTTAGGAAATTGAGGTTGAACAGATATGGGAGTAGGCATGGCAGATTTGCAATTAACAGACAAATGATTTACACTACCACACTTGACACAGATTTTTCTAGGAGCATATTTATCAGGTGTGTAGTTATTGTGTTTGTTAATCCCTACTTTACCATTCCTATTGTTTTTCTTTTTAGTCTCTGTTTTTACCTCTATTTTCTCAAGTCTGTCACTTTACTGTTTGACAGTCATGTGACCAATATTAGCCTTTTTCCCTTTCTTAGCTTGACTTGACTCTCCTGAAACAAAGTTCTTGGAAACAGACCCATACTTATCATTTAGCTTGATTAATTTGGCTTTGCTAATAGGTTTGCATATAGCTGACGGATGAGGATTTTTATCATTCGACGGATAACACTTTTTGTTATCCGACGGATAGTCCTCATCATCCGTCGAGTCTACATCTGTCAGCAACCCATCTACCAAAATAGGTTCTAGTTTCTCTTTATTCTTTTTCAGGCTTCATCACAAAAAGACTCAATTCCTTGAACTTTGGTGATTTGAGCATGAACATCCCTGGATGTTTTCCATGCTTTAATCACCTCTTGTTCACCCTCGAGCTACTTCTTCAAAATTTCTTCCTTTTTCAAGGACTCAGTTAATTCCTCCTTGACAATCTTACACTCAATTTTTAGTTTCTCAAACTCAACAAACTGAGACTCAAGCACATTATTTCTCTCACTTAAAAGCAAGTTATTTTCTTTAATTTTAGCATTTTCTTTAGTGAGAGACTTAAGTGTAACAAGCAAATGATATAATTCTGTAGACATGTCATTTATAGCCTCATTACACTCAGCTTTAGATAAATGTGCAAGGTTTGTAGTGATTACCTGATTGCTTGAGGAACTTGTCTCTGTTTCATCAGACTTGGCCATTAGGGCTAGATTGACATAGCTGACATCTTCATCCAAACCATCTGCTGCCCAGTCACTCTCTTGTGTAATAAAAGCCCTTTCCTTTTGTTTAAGTAGATCAAAGTATTTTTGCTTATAATCCACAGACTCAAACCTTTTCTTACTGGAATCTGACTTTCTACACTCATTTGCAAAATGCCCTGCCAAGCCACATTTGAAATATTTGAATTTTGACTTATCCACCATGTTTCTATTTGGCTTGGCTACTCCAAAGTTCTTTTTGAATTCGAGCTTGACAAATCTCCTTGAAAGAAATGCTAGGTGCTCATCAATGTCCTCCATGTCATCTTGGCTCAATGATTCTTCACTTTCAGCAAGCCCCTTACCCTTATTCTCACAGACCTTTGAAGTTGATTCTACAGCTTCCATCTTCACTTCCTTCTCTTTTTCCAGATCAGCAACTAGTGCAATGGATCCTCCTTTCTTCTTTCCTCTCTCCATTCTTTCATCCTGCTCTATCTCAAGCTCATAGGTCTTAAGAATGTCATACAGTCTCTCCAAAGTAAACTCCTTATAATCTTGTGAGTTTCTCAATGAGACTGTCATTGGTTTCCATTCCTTTGGAAGAGATCTGAGAAATTTTAGATTGGAGTCTTTAGTCTGATAGACTCTTCCATGCAACTTAAGAGCATTTAGTAGTTTTTGGAATCTACTAAAAATGTCAGTGAGTGACTCACTTTCTTCATTGTGAAAATGCTCATATTGCTGAATCAGGAGCTGCATTTTATTTCTCTTACTTGCTCAGTGCCATCACAAATTATTTGTATTGTGTCCCAAACTTCCTTGGTAGTTTTGCAGTTGATGATGTTATCAAACCTATCTGCATCAACACCATTGAACAGAATGTTCATGGCCTTTTTATCTTTCCTGACTTGTTCAATGTCAGGATCAGACCATTCATGCCTTGGCTTTGGAACATATGGCTTGTTTCCTGTTGTAGCTCTCATTGGAACATGAGGGCCTCTTTCTATGCAGTCCACATAGGCCTCATCTTGAGAAAGCATATGAAGATGCATCTTTACCTTCCAATGATGGTAATTATCTTTATCAAGAAAAGGAATCTTGACTCTAACATATTTCTTGTTCATCTTGCTGAATTGTTTTGATCTTTAAACTCTTTGTAGATTAAGAGCTTGCTCTGATACCAATTGTTAGTCCCTTAACAATTTAGCAAGAATTACAGAAGGGGGTTGAATGGAATTCTTAAACCTTTTTCTTGAAATAAAAATGTTCAACTCGATTATAGATAAATTTGTTTTGATTAGTACAATGCGGAATGTAAATTTAATTGAATCAAAACATAAGTAATTAAGAACAAGAGTCTTTAAAAACTTTCTGGTGGATTTAAAAAATTCCACCAGAGATATATATAATATATCGAGAGGACTCTGTGTGCAGAAATGCTCACAGCTGCTTACAAATAGAACTACTGAGAATACAGGAAATGCTAAAGATTCCGCTTACAAAGATTTCTCTGTTTTTGTGTTTCTTAGCTATCTCAGTTATTTTTCTATTTGTTACTCTCTTGGTTTATATATTACCAAGATTACAAAGTCAGAAAGACTGAACAAATATAAAATCTAACAGTCTTAAGCTTTGTTGCTTTTCGTCCTCTATTACCCAGTTAATGGGCTTCCACAGTGTGTTTGTATACATCTCGACGGCTGTGTGTCAGCTTTCACTGTTCAACTGCTGTTTGAATTCTTCATATGATCATCCATCGACTTTCAGAACATCCGTTGATGGTTTAATTGATCATCCGTCGGCTGCTATATTAAACATCCGTTGATAGTCATTTGATCATCCGTCGATGGCTTTGTTAATCATCCGTCGGTAGCTCTTTTGGCACTTGACTCTATTTCACTTATGCAGAATTACAAGACATCAATTATGTACAATTAATCAACCTATTCTGCATATCTAGTTAAAGTCAACATGACTTATATGCTACTACAGATTCTATAAAAAGGTGCATACATAACTTTGCTATAAACTTATTATTACATAAGCTACTCACTCGATGGATAATAAGTTAATCATCCGTCAGGACTATAATGAGTTATCCGTCGGGACTATAGTTCTTATCCGTCGAGTGCTACATAATTTCACTAAGTAAAATCTACTTAGATGTTTTGTTTATGAAATAATCAAGCACACAACATATGCACAACAGTACTTGATGTCGATGTGCTTTGTCCTTGAATGCTGCACGGGATTTTCAGTAATGGCAATGGCACTTGTGTTGTCACAAAAAATTGAAATCTTGTCAACATGTAGACCATAATCCAATAGTTGGTTTCTCATCTTTAGAATATGTGCACAACAGCTACCAGCATCAATATATTCAGCCTCAGCTGTGGAAGTGGAAACTGAATTTTGTTTCTTACTGAACCAGAACACTAGCTTGTTTTCTAGAAACTGACGGGTTCCTGTTGTACTTTTTCTATCTCTTTTACAACCTGTATAATCTGCTTCTGAATAACCAATTAGATCAAAATCAGAATCTTTTGGGTACCAAATGCCAAGTTTTGGTGTCCCTTTGATATATCTGAAAATTCTGTTAATAGCTACTAAATGAGATTCTGTAGGATCAGCCTGAAATCTAGCAAAAATACAAGTAGCAAATATTATACCTGGCCTACTAGCTATCACATATAAAAGTGAACCTACCATGCCTCTATAATTTGAAATATCCACAGAGTTTTCAGTTGTGTTTGTTTCAAGTTTTTTGACAGTGGCTATGGGAGTTTTTGCAGATGTGCAATCCATTAAGTCAAACTTCTTTTAAAGATCATGAATCTATTTGGTTTGACTAATGAATATTCCATCACTAACTTGCTTAACTTGTAAACCAAGAAAGTAAGTTAGTTCTCCTATCATGCTCATTTCATATTTACTTTGCATCAATTTGGAAAACTTTTTACAAAGTTTCTCATCCATAGAGCCAAATATGATATCATCTACATAAATCTAAACAAGTATACTAGAGCCATTAATATTTCTAAAGAAAAGAGTTTTGTCAACAGTACCTCTTGTGAAATGATTTTCTAAAAGGAACTTTGACAAAGTATCCTAACAGGCTCTAGGTGCCTGCTTCAACCATATAGTACTTTCAAAAGATAATAAACTTATTCTTGAAAATTGGGGTCTTTAAAACCAGGAGGCTGACTGACATAGACTTCCTCCTCCAAATCTCCATTCAGAAAAGCACTTTTTATATCCATTTGATAGACTTTGAAATTGGAATGGGCTGCATAGGCTAGAAACATTCTGATAGCTTCAAGTCTTGCAACAGGAGCAAAAGTTTTATCAAAATATATTCCTTCTTGTTGACAATAGCCCTTAGCAACCAATCTAGCTTTGTTCCTTATGACTATGCCATTTTCATCCATCTTGTTTCTGAATACCCATTTCGTGTCAATAGAATTCTTGCCTTTAGGTTTGAGTACCAGCTTCCACACTTTATTCCTTTCAAATTGGTTTAGTTGTTCTTGCATAGATAAAACCCAATCAGGATCCAACAAAGCTTCTTCTACCTTCTTTGGCTCTTCTTTTGACAGAAAGCTGCTATATAGACATTCATCTTGAGTTGATTTTCTTGTTTGCACTCTTGAAGATGCATCACCAATAATTAATTCAAATGGGTGATCTCTAGTCCATTTTCTTTGTTGTGATATATTAGCTCTAGATGAAGAGGCCTCATAGTTGTCTTGATGTTTGAGTGAGTTTTGATTTGAAGAAACTCCCTCTGAGTTTGTGGATCTTTGATTTGAGGTTGGGGTTCTTTCAGTCTGTGATCTAGAGTGACTTTTGACTCCTATTGAGGGTTCAACATATGATGAATTTTTCCTTTTGACGGATGATACACTTTGTCTGTCAAAGGATGATGCACCATGTCTTTCAACGGATTCCGTACTTGATCTTTTGATGGATACAATATTTTGTCTTTCGAAGGATGTAGAATTTTGTGCTTTATTTGTTGTTGATTTTTTTGCATATTTCTTAGTAATTATTTATTGATCACTTTCATCATCATTGTCATCACAATTCATCTCAACATTGTCAAATTTGAGGCTTTCATGGAAACCTTCATCTTGCAGTCCTTCAATCTTCTTATCATTAAACACGACATGTAGAGATTCAATAACAATATTGGTTCTTAGATTGTAGACTCTATATGCTTTTCCAATGGCATCTCCAACAAAGATACCTTCATCTGCTCTGGCATCAAACTTTCCATGTTGCTTAGTTTGATTCCTTAGAATGTAGCACTTGCATCCAAAAACATGAAAAACGTTCAGTTTTGGCTTCCTATTCTTGAATAGTTGATAAGAAGTCATTCATTTTTCTTGATTAACCAAAGAAATATTATGAGTGTAGCAGGCAGTATTAACAACTTCAGCCCAAAAATAAGTTGGTAACTTTGATACCTCTGGCATAGTTCTTGTAGCTTCAATTAGAGATCTATTATTTCTTTCCACCACTCCATTTTGTTGTGGAGTCGTTGCTGCTAAAAACTCATGCATGACCCCATTTTCTTAACAGAACAACCTCATTGCAGAATTCTTGAACTCAGTTCCATTGTCACTCCTATATCTTCTAACTATGAGATCTGGATGATTGTTGACTTGCTTTATGTGATTGATAATGATTTCATTAGCTTCATCTTTAGATTTAGGAAAATATGTCCAAGAGAACTTTGAGAAATCATCCACAATCACTAGGAAATATTTCTTCTTTGAAATTGACAGCACATTGACTGGTCCAAACAAATCCATGTGCAACATTTGTAGTGGTTCATCAATTGTAGATTCAAGCTTCCTTTTGAGTGATGTTTTAATTTGTTTCCCTTTTTGACAAACATCACACAATCCATCCTTAGTGAACCCAACTTGAGGAATGCCTCTTACTAGGTCTTTCCTGACTAATTCATTCATAGTCTTGAAGTTCAAAATGAGACAGCTTCTTGTGCCATAGCCAACTTTCATCTTGACTTGCTTTGATAAAAAGAAAAGTAATAGAGTCTGCCTTAGATGAGTTGAAGTCAGCTAGATACACATTTCTTTTCTCACTTCAGTGAGAACTATTTTGTTATTTTTCTTGTTTATAACAACACAGGCTTCAGAATTGAAAGTTACAAAGTTGCCTTTGTCACATAGCTGGATGACACTCAAAAGATTGTGTTTAGGTCCACCCACTAGAGCAACTTCTTCAATGATGACATTCTCTTTTGAAATCAAGACATATCCCACTGTAAACCCTTTTCTGTCATCTCCAAAAATAATACTTGGGCCAACTCTTTCCTTGAACTTAGTGAGTAAGGTAGAGTCTCCAGTCATATGCCTTGAGAATCCACTATCTAGATACCATATACTCTTTCTGTTTCCCTGCACACATCAAAACCAAATCAAGTTGATTTTGGTACCCAAATTTCCTTGGGTCCAGCCTTGTTAGCCTTTTTCTTAGGTTTCTTAGTCTTTGCATCATTAGACTTAGGTGACTGTAAATTAACCTTTGTCTGAGGAGTGGGAATATGAAACCCTTGATCAATTATACAATTATCAGGCACATTTGAATTAACATGATATGGCAAAGTTTATGCAAAAATGTTATTCCAATAAGGCATGCTAAATGGCATTTGGGGCATATTAAATGCAACATAATAAGGATTGTGTGCAAATGGCATATTAGCATAATGTGCAGATAAAGTTTATGCATGCATAACAGGAAAAACATGCATGGGTGATATAGGCATATTAGGCAAAAATGGAAGTGCAGACATGGGTGCATGTATCACAGACTTGTAATTAGTAGATAGATGATTAACAATACCACATTTTACACATGTCTTTCTAGGTGCATACTTATCAGGTGTGTAGTTATTGTATTTGTTAATCCTGCTTTCCCATTCCTCTTATTTTTCCTTTTTGAATCTGCCTTGACCTCAATTTTCTCCAATCTTCCATTCAACTGCTTCATTGACAGATGCCCCACATTCACTCTATTTGCATCCTTTACTTGACTTGATTCTCCAATAACAAAGTTCTTAGAAACTCATCCATATTTCTCATTCAGCTTAGCTAGCTTGGCTTTGCTAATTGGCTTCTTTTCTATCATCAGATGTGCATCCTTGTCTTTCAACGTATATTTACTTTCAGCTTTTGACGGATAAGCTTCATCATCCGTTGATTCCACATCCATTGATAAAACATCAACCAAAACATGGTTCAGTTTCTTCTTGTCCTTTTTCCAAGCTTCTTCACAGAAAGACTCAATTCCTTGAACTTTGGCAATTTGGGCACTTACATTCCTCGATGATTTCAAGGCCTTGATCACCTCTTGCTCACGTTCAAGCTGCTTTCTTAAGATTTCCTCTTTCTTCAAAGATTCAGCCAGTTCATCCTTTGCAATCTTGCACCCTATTCGTAGTTTCTTAAACTCAATAAATTAAGTTTCCAACACATCATTTCTCTCACTTAAAAATAGATTATTATCTTTAATATTTGTGTTTTCTTTAGTGAGTGATTTAAGTGTAACACACAAGTGATATAATTCCGTGGACATATCATTTATGGCATCATTAAACTCATCTTTAGAAAGGTGTCTAGGTTTGTAGTGATGACCTAGTTGCTTGAGAAACTGATCTCTGCTTCATCTGATTTGGTCATTAGATCTAGGTTGACATAGCGTGTTTCTTCATCTTCATCTTATCCATCTACTGCCTAGTCATTTTCCTGAGTCAAGAAAGCCTTTTCCTTTTGTTTGAGGAATTCAAAGTATTTATTTTTATTATCCACTAGCTCAAACATCTTTTTCTCAGAGTTAGGCTTTCTGCATTTATTGACAAAATGACCACTCAAGCCACACTTGAAATATTTGAATTTTGACTTATCCATCATGTTTCTATTTGGCTTGGTTGTTACAAAATTCTTTTTGAATTTGAGCTTGGAAAATCTTCTTAATAGGAAAGCCAGATGCTAATCTATATCCTCTATTTCATCATGACTAGGATAATCTTCATTCTCAGCCATTAGCCCTTTTCCTTTGCCTTCACAAACCCTTGAGTTTGGTGCAGATTCCACAGCTTCAACCTTCAACTCTATTCCTCTCTCATGTTCAGCTACTAATTCAACATATCCACCTTTATTTCTTCCTTTCTCCAACAACTCATCCTGCTCCATTTTGAGATTATAGGTTTTTAAGATACCATACAGTCTCTCTAGAGTAAATTCTTTATACTTTTGAGAATTTCTGAGAGAGAATGTCATTGGTTTCTATTCTTTTGGCATAGACCTCAGGAATTTCATATTTGAATATTTACTTTGGTAGATCCTCCCATACAACTTTAAACCATTCAGTAGTTTTTGAAATCTACTGAAAACATCACTCAATGACTCACCATCTTCAAAATGGAAATGTTCATACTATTGTATAAGGAGTTGCATCTTTTTTTCTATAACTTGCTCAGTTCCCTCACATAGCACTTGAATTTAGTCCCAAATTTCCTTAGAAATATTGCAGTTAATAACATTGTCAAACATATCTTCATCAAGACCATTAAACATAATATTCATGGCTTTTTTGTCTTTATGAACTTGCTCAATGTCTTCATCTATCCATTATGACCTTGGCTTTGGGATTGTTTGCTTATTTCCAACACCTCCTTCAACATCTGTTGTAGCCCTGCGAGGAACATGAGGTCCTCTCTCTCTCTATGCAGTCAATATATCTTTCATCTTGAAAGAGTAGATGAATGTGCATATTCACTTTCCAATGATAATAGTTGTCTTTGTCCAGAATTCAGGTCTTCACTCTAACATTCTTTCTACTCATGTTGTTAGTTTGTTTTGATCTTTAAACTCTTAGTGTGTTAAGAGCTTGCTCTAATACCAATTGTTATTCCCTAATAATATAACAACAGAATTACAGAAGGGGGTTTGAATGGAATTCTGTTTTCTTTTAGAAATTTAAAAACTCTTTTAAATATATGTAACTGTGAATGAATATGCAGTAGTGCAGATTAAAAGAATTCAAGTATTCAAACACAAAGTAAATAAACAAGATTGTTTAAAAACTTTCTGGTGGATTGATCTTTCCACCAGATATATATATATAAAGATTAGACAACTCCGTGATGCAAGAATGCACACAACTACTTACAAGTATTTTTAAAGTGATGAACAACGAGAATTCCTGACATATGTAGCTTTTTCTATTTCTCAGTTCAAATCACTTTTTAAGTACTTGCTACTCTTCGTTTATATACTACCAAGTTACACATGAATAAGACAAACAGTGAAAACAAGTATCTAAGTCTATTCACATGTTGCTTTATTTCTCTATCCAGCATATTTGAATATCCTCTGGTAAACATGAAAATGGAAATGCTTCTTTATTCTCTAAAATCTGCAAACAGGCTGCCACATTCCTTTTGTATACAATCAACCCATGTGACTGTCTAGTCGCTTTAAATTGCTATTTGAATTTGTTATCTGTTGAGACTTCAGTATTATCTGTCGATACTTAACTTGAGTTATCTGTTGAGTCTCTAATGGATTATCCTTTGAAAGTGTCTTAAGTTATCCGTCGAGGCTTTGTAATTTATTCGTTGAAAGTGTTTCCTTAGCAGTTGATACTTTTTCACTTATGCAAAATTACAAGCCATCTCCTATTTACAATTAGCCAACCTATTTTGCATATCTTTCTAGTAGTCAAGATGACTTAGAATTTCCAACAACTTCTAAACCCCTAAGTAATTATAGTATACAGAAGTGTGTTACAAAAACTTATTGAAATATAAGCTACTCTATCAATGGATGAACAAATGTGGTTATCCTTTGATAGTTACAAAAACACTTAATAAATCTATTAAGGTGTTTTGGTGAATTATCATCAAGCCTACAATATATTCCTAACAATCTCCCCAATTTATGTCTAATATAATTATAGGCATAAATTTAGGAGTACTTGATGATAAAAAACACCCTATTCAAATTAAATAAATAACTATAGATAAAAATGCAAAGTGCTGCATATTATTAAAAATTTGTACCAAGAGAGTTTGTAGAAATATCATATGCCATTTTCAAGGTGCTCCTCTAGAGTGAGCAGATTAATTCTTTCTCCTTAAATCCCTAGTCCTCTTTCCCATCCTCTTGTCATTTTCCTCAATTTGATTTTGAGGTTGTTTAAAAAATTCAGCCTTATTTTCATCATTGAGATCCATCATCTCCTGCATGTCCTTGAGTGTATCATTGTTTGATATTTGTAGATGGTCTTCAAGTCTGAAAAATCTTCTGACACCCTTTTCATCTATGAACTCCATCATCCAATACGGTCTCAAATGCACTGTATGTCCATTGTATGGGATAAAAACTCTAGGCAGTACATTTGAATCTCTCCAGTTTTTTCTGATTTGACTGATCTTGCCAAGTACTTTTGGCAAATTTGGTGAAGCCAAAATCCTTCCTCATTGCAGAGAACACCTTCACTAGGACATTGTAGCCTTCATTGAGAATTTCGTGTGGAGGCCAAGTGATCTCCTTGCCTCCCTTGTATTTAAATACCAATCTTTCTGGAAACTTGTTGTAAGCATCAATTCCCCTTACTTCATCCAGCTCATCCAAGAAAATATTGCATCTTGTACTTATCTGTATTCTAATTTGAGATGATATGTTGAGATCTCTTTTTGTTCTTTAAATAAGTGACATATCGATAAGTATAATGACTTATCGATATCTTGAGTTCTCGATATATGTAAATGACTTGTCGAGGTCTCTAGTTCTCGACATGTAGAATAACTTGCCGACATCTCAGTTCTCGACATAGGCTATTGACTTATCGACATCTCGAGTTCTTTATATGAAGAATTTGACTTGTCGATATCTTTGAGTTCTCTACATGCAGAAATGACTTGTCAATATCATTAAGATCTCTACATACACATTTTGACTTGTTGATATCTTCCTACAGTTTTGAAGT
The DNA here is from genome assembly GCF_009905375.1 of Apium graveolens. Classification (NCBI taxonomy): domain Eukaryota; kingdom Viridiplantae; phylum Streptophyta; class Magnoliopsida; order Apiales; family Apiaceae; genus Apium; species Apium graveolens. The sequence continues at coordinate 99,351,196 of NC_133655.1, read as the reverse complement.
GAGTCTTGGTTGGTGGTTTGAATGAAGGTGGCTTTGATATCTTCTTTAAGAATACTTGGCTGGCTGTGATTGGTATATTGAGTATGGAGTTGGCAGTTGGCTTGTGTAGGTACTTGGGTTTTTGAGATTAGATTGATTGAATGTCTGTTTAGCTTAATTTAAGGGTTTGAGTTTGGTGAGTTTGTGATATTTGGATTCCTCGGACATTTTGTTATTTTGTTACCTCTTCTCCTCTTCTTTCCATCATCCTTACTTTTCATTTCTTCATTCTCATTTTTCTTATCACACCCTTGCTGCCAGTTGCTTTGCTAGACTGACTTGGATTTCATCCAGAAGGTTTTTTCTCATCTTTCTTCTGCTCATCATCATCCAAGTCACCCTTTGTATTAAGTTGTGCTCTTGGCAATATGGTATCAGCATTCCTCAAATATTTTCCCAAAATCTTGATCATCTCTTCATCTTCAATAGTCTTGATCTTCTTGGTCTTCAAATCAGTTTCCAAAGTCATGATCAATCTCAGATTTCTTATAACACAGTGCTTAGGGATCATGAAGTGTTTGCACCTTTTGGTAGATGGACAGATGTAGGCCACTCCATTTCTAGGCTGAAGGTAAGCTTCTGGAAATGCAGCTACTTGACCTTTCTTGAGTTTATTGAGCAAGAGAGTGTCCTATGAAATCACTCTATTGACTTTCTTGATTAGGATGTCCAACTCAGATGCTCTTCTAGATTGGAGAAAATAAAGAGACACCTGCATACACCTGTCCACACCTGAGTCATTGATGTTTGCAACAATCCTCTTTTCTCTAAAATTACCAGTGATCACCATCACCACTCTTAGAAAATTTATATTTATGTCCAAAGCCTTTTTATAGATGAAGTGATTGTTGTTAAGAGATATTCTGAGAGCTTTAAGAAGTTCATCAAATTCCTTCAAGACAAGGACCTTCAGCTTCTTTCAAGAGTCTTTCCATTCCAACATCATCCTTCTTTTGAATTTGATTTATTATGGCTTGGCTTGATGATTTTAGTTGTAGATGTGACTCTATCTCCCCCTTAGTCTTGGTAGCAGGCATACAAATTATAGGTAGAGAGAGTGTAGTTCTGACTGTGTGTAGTAATTCTGGAAGAGGTATTTTAAAGCTCCCATAATAGCCCCCAAAGATACTGAATTTTACATGTGAAGATATTTGTAGGAGTCTACTAAGGACTTTATGTCTTTTTGCTGACTTTGCACCAATGAGGTCAACTGAGAGACTTGAGCTGAAAGAGAGTCACTAGAAGATTGGAGAGTGGAGACTTGAGCTTGTAAGTTGTGGAATTGAAGGTTGGTGCATGTAGACAGTGGTTGTGAACTAGATACAGCTAAAGTGCCAAAAGAATTCTGCACGGCATTCTTGATCTCCTCCATGACCAAAGCTGAAGATTCAAACCTAGCCATGTATAACTGATCCAAAATGACTTCCTGGATCACCTCATGCAAGGCTATGAAACACACTATCAACTTGGATACACTTTCCACAAATGGTGTTAGAGAGAGATAGAGCTTAAAGTCTATCTGAAAACTTTTTGAACTTTGATTTAATATCTGTGAGTGTAGGCATCAGCTCACTAATCCTGTCATTGATCAATTTTTTCACAGCAAGTTGATGCTTGTCCAGTGTGTGTTCTATAGCTCTTACAATGTGATGAAAGCCCTGCAATTGAGCTTTATACACCTCTGTCACAATATCATAGACCTCTTGAGGAGTGAGGGCCTTAGCATTGCTTTCCAAAATGGTCATATATTATTCTCTAAACGTTGCTAAGGCCTCCTCCATTGTTGTTGTAAAGTCCTGGGAAAGATATGCATCCACATTACCATCTATTTCATCTGCAATCTTCTATTGTGTTCTTCAACATCCTCTTTGTAATAAAGTAGAAAGGCTTGATAGTCTTGGTTTGATATATCTGTAGTAAGGAGTTGTTGGGTGATATTGGCTAGGCCTGTAAGTTGCTCAACCAAAAGGTCATTGACTGTTGTAGGTTGGGCTTGACCATCTTACAACCATTGAGATATGAGGTGTGATGGTTGATGAGTAGTGTTTGAGATTGAAGGTTGGTCTGTTGGGTTTGAGGTGGATAGGATGGAAGCAGTAAGTGTACCTGTGACAGGGGTTACAGTTGAGCTGATAGCTTGAGCTATGGTTGTGATAGTGTGTTGTTCGCCACTAGTGGGAACCTCTATTTGAATTGGAGGGGAGTTTACTAGGTTACTATCATGTACCATAGCCTCAAACCCTTGTTCCTCTTACAAGGAGCTGGCACTTGAATGTGCTATTCTTTCCTCCTCAATGACTGGATCATTGGCAATTGTACTCCCAGCCTCAATTGACAAAGCAATTTCAGCCAGGGTTGTGAGGGGAGTTGTTCCTACTTGAGAAACCTCCAATTGAATTGGAGAGGATTTGAGTAGTCCCTCTCAAGGATACTACCCTCAAACCTATTAGTCTGTGAAGACTGTGGTACACATGAAGGTGCTAGAGCAACATGCACATGGTCTTCAGTAAAAACTGATGAGACCCCTGTGTTTGTGATGGTGTCATCAAGGTCTACCTCAGCATATAGCCTCTCACCATCTAAATATTGTGTCAGAGTGGTGATCACAGTTTCTTGAACTGTGTCACTTGATTTTGGCAAGGCTTGAGAAATGGATTCAAGCCCTTCATTATAAGAAGAAGAAATTTGGGAGATAAGATTAGAAATTTCAGAGTTGATTTTTGGCAACTCCCCCTAAATGGATGAGGGAGTTTCAAGAGATGCGCTCTAATGGTGTGTGCCAAAAAAATTACTTTTTTCAACCTCTTGAGAGTGGTTAAGAGGTGGTGCATACTCTGTACAGGATGCAGTGAGGAGACTGCTTTGTTCAATAGTGACACCTTGTTGAGAAGGTGCCCCTAGAGTCTCTTCATACCCCTTTGTTACAACTGCATCTTTTTGAGAAGATGCAGAGGTGACTATGTGAGTAGTCAACTCTTCCTTTCTAGACTTCTTTGGCTTTCTGACCAGGTTTAACTCAGTAACTGTGTTAGTCCCTTAACAATATAGCAAGAATTACAGAAGGGGGGTTGAATGAAATTCTTGAACCTTTTTCTTAAAATAAAAATGTTCAAACTCGAATACAAATATGAGTGTTTTGATTAGCACAATGCGGAATAAAACTTAAGTAAATCAAAATATAAGTAATTAAAAACAAGAGTCTTTAAGAACTTTCTGGTGGATTTAAACAATTCCACCAGAGATATATATTATATCGAGAGAACTCTGTGTGCAAGAATGCTCACAGCTGCTTACAAATTTGAACTACTGAGAATACAGAGAAATGCTAATAATTCTGCTTACAAATGTTTCTCACTTTTTGTATCTCAGATCCTAGTTTCTATTTACTACTTCTTGGTTTATATATTACCAAGATTACAAAGTCAAAAGATAGAATCATTATAAAAACTATCAGTTTTTATGCTTTGCTACTTTGTTCTCTATTACCCAGTTAATAGGCTTCCTCATTCCATTCGCATACATCCCGACGCATGTGACCAGTTGTCACTGTCAACTGATGTTTGAATCCTTTATCCGTTGGGTTCATGATCATCCGTCGGATCGTTGATCATCTCTCGGGTTGTTGATCATCCGTCGGGTGCTTTGTAGTTTATCCGTCGGGTAGCAATCAGGCACTTGACTTCATTTCACTTATGCAGAATTACAAGACATCATCTATGTACAATTAATAAACCTATTATGCATATCTAGTTAAAGTCAACATGACTTATATGCTACTACAGAATCTATGCAAAGGTGTATGCAGAAATGTGCTACAGACTCATTATTACATAAGCTACTCACTCGATGGATAATAAGTCATCATCCGTCGGGACTACAATGAGTTATCCCTCAGGACTATAATTCTTATCCGTCGAGTGCTACATTATTTCACTAAGTAAAATCTACTTAGGTGTTTTGTTTATGAAATCATCAAGTACACAACATATGCACAACAATCTCCCCCAATTTATGTCTACTGGAATTGTAGCCATAAATTAAGAGATACTTGATGATAACAAAACAACCTACACATACAGCTTTAAAGGAAAGTAGATAATACTGAAAGTGCTTCAAATAATCAAAATGTGCAAAGTTTAGCTCACAGTCATTTCAAGATGCTCCTCTAGCCTGAGCAGATTTTTCTAGTTTCTTGAAGGTCTGGATCTTCTTCCAAGCTTTCTGTTGTTTTCATCAATCTAATTTTGGAGCTGCCTGTGGAATTCCAATTCATCAGATTCTGAGAGATTTAGCTTTTCTTGCATTTCCAAGAGAGTTTCATTGCTGGGGATGTTAGTTGGTCTTTTAATATGAAGAATCTTCTCACACCTTTGCCATCTATGAACTCCATCGGCCAGTAGGGCCTTAGGTGCACTCTTCTCCCTGTGTATGGGATGATTAGAGTCTTTGGGAGTGCATCTTTAGCTCTAACACTCCTTAGTTCTTCAATCTTCTTCAATACTAGTCTTCTTGCAGTGACATTGAACCCAAAGTTCTTCTTGAAGGATGAATAAACTTTAATCAGTACAGCTTGGCTCTCTTGAAGAATCCTGTGAAGTGGCCACTGAATCTCCTTTCCTCCTTTGTACTTGAACACTAACCTTTCAGGTAGGTTTCTGTATGCATCAATTCCCCTCACTTCATCTAGTTCATCCAGATAGAGGTTTAGATTAGAAAATTCTTTGATGTCACATAAGTACAAGTAGTCTCCCTTATTGACTTGGGGCTGAGCTTTGATAACAGATTTGGATTTGAGAGGTGACAGCTTTACCTTCTTGATTGCTCTTGACTTTGTCCTTTTTGGATTGCTAAGGATTGGTAGACTGAAGTCAGGAATTGGTATGTTATCCCATTCTATTGGCTCCTCCTTGGGCACAATAGGTTCACCATGAATATTCCTGTAGGGATCCATCACCCTTATATCTTCAAATACCACAGAGGGCTTTGATGCTTGAGTTGTAGCTGGTGTGGGTTCCTTAGGAAATTGATCTCCCAATTCCTTGTCAACAATATCCAGTTTCCTTTTTGTTCTTTTATCCAATTCTTTCTTCCTTGGAGATTTCTTATGTTCTTCAACTTGCTCCCTTGATTCAGTAGCTCCAGATGGTTGAGAGGGAATTTGTTGGGATGAACTCACAGCTTGTAGCTTGGCCAAGATAGCAATCTGTTCTTTCTTTTGTTTAGCCTTCTTTGCATCTAGAATAGCTTGCTTCTTTTCCTGCTTCAATCTGGCTTTTTCTTCTCTCTTTGTTTGAGTAAATTGAGGATGTCCAGCTACCACACAAATTTCCTTTCCATTTCTGAATATCTTAGCAATTCTCCTTTTTGAAGCTGAATCAGTTGGACCTTTGTAGAAAATAATTAATCTTGACAGAAGCTTCTTCTCATCAGGCTTGGGTATCTCATACACAGCATCCAAGGTGTTCTTCAAGGATGATTTTGAATAGTTTGCCCTTGGTTTAAGAATAATTTCAGCCTTTGGAGACTTGATGCAGGAATATTGTCCTCTTTCCAGATAGTTCATGCTCATCTCATTACTGATTTGCTTGACTTGAGAGTGATGGATGGCTGACTTAACTGGCTCCTTGACAAGTTGGAACTTCTTCTGTATCTCCTCATCAATCTTCTCCCAATTGATCAAACTCAACTTTTCTTTCTCAGCAACTTTCAAGTTTGCTGTTGCTGCTTGAATCAGATCTATACCATCTGCAACTGGTGGCTTTGAGACAGTAATTGATGGCACAATTACCTTAGTGATTTGTATCTGAAGCTTCTCCCCTCACTTGGTCCCGTCTCCCCCTTTTTGTTGCCATCAAGTTGAGGAGTCAGGCCTTGTGCTTTAGCCAGTTGCATGAGAAGACTGGCCTGAGACTGTTGATTTTGAAGAATGGTGACCACAGAGTTTTCAATACCTTAAACTCTATTCTCCAGTTTGGTCAGCCTTTTTCAGCCTCTGATTCTTTTCTCAGTCTCAGTAATAGATCCTGCATGGTACCATATAGCATGACTGAATCCAGCTTCTCAGAATTGTAGGTCTTCAAGTCAGCTATATCCTATTTGAGTTCATCCACACTCAGATTCTGTCTTAACTGCTTTAGCTTCATGAGATGTAGAGAATCTAGGTGAGCTTGAAGAATAGCCTTGGTACCAGCATTTGAGCTCTTCTGAATGGCGTTTTGGATATACATGATTTGTTTGACCAAGGAGACATTAAATTGTCCTGGTGTGGACTCCTTTCTCAAGGCCCATTCAGGTAAATCTGGTATAGAACTTGGGCTTTCATCTCCCCCTAAGTTCATGCTTCCATCAAATGAAATAGAGTCATCATCATTAGAATTTACTCCAAATTCCTCAGATGGCTCACCAGCTGTAGGATGCCTTAAATTGATAGCAACTTTATCCCTTTGTAGAGATTCTGAAGTATGCACCAGATTCAAAGTCTTTTCTGCCTCCTCATTGCCTTGAGTAGCCAACAATTGATAGGCTGACACAGGATGAGTAAATGTGTCAACATCCAAGGAAATGTTATCAATTACAGCTTTGTAATGTTGCTGAAATTGTCTTTCCTTTTCAGCATCATCCACAATCATTAACTCATGAGCAATGGCTGGATCCACCCTTATATCCTCTGTACCTGCTTTTCTCTCACATTCTCTCTTTTGTTACATCAGGGTCTCACCCTGGCTCCCCACCCTCACACCCTCACCTTCACCTACTAAGGTGGGACTCCTCTCACTCCCTTTTGCCAATCCTGAATAAAGGGATTGCTGATTTTCACATTTCCTCTCCTTTTGCCTGGGAGCAACCCAGCCTCTCACTCAAGACACTCTCCTCTCTCAGTCCTAAGAGTGACAGTACAACCACTAAATCTTCTGCACTTAAAATAATTGAAGTTTGAAGTTGTGCAGAGATACTCGACGGATGAGTGATATCCATCGAGTGAGTGGTAATGCTATCCGACGGATAACTGCTGTTAGGCTTATCCGTCGGGATACAATCACTACTCAATGGATGAGCAATATCCGTCGAGAGAGTAGAAAAGAATGAGTTGGGAAGAGAAACTATGTTGACTCTATGCTGATTAAAGATATTTGGGGCACAGATGTCAGAATAGTTTATGAAAGAATTGGCAAGTGAGCCAACAAATCATCTAAAAAATGATGCTCACTTGTACTAAATTTTGGCTTCCCCAATAGAGTTAAAGAAGGGGAATCAGGAATTGATGTGTGTATCATATCCACATCCAGAGAGTTTGTTGGTGAGTATGGTGTATGAGGTGCTTCTATAACTAGAGATTTTGGCTGTGACTCCATATTTATTGGAGCCACATCAAACTGAATTTGAGAGAGTGCAGGGACTGTGTCTTTAGCACCAGTTTGCACTGTGTGTGTGCCCTGTGCATCCCCAGAGGTTTTAAATTTCTTCTTTCTTGTATAAGTTTGGGGTGAGCTTGTGTCCCTAACCCTTTTGGCCTGTGCTCTTGGCTGAGAGCTTTGTTCAATAACCACAACCTTTTGGGAGGATGCAGCTAGGAGTGAGCTTTTGTCCTTTTTAAGCACTGCAGTTTTTTGGGAAACTACAGTGTGGCTAGGCTGGGATTCACTCAACTCTCCAACCTTATTCTTGGGGTTTCTTTGATGTTCACCCCTTCCCTTACCTAACTTACCCTCCTTCACACTCCCCTCTTTGGTTTTGGTGGATTTTTCAACTGGTATTTTTTGAGAGATACTAGAGGGGGTTTTCTTTGATTTAGATCGGAAATTGTAGTAGGTTTGGAGGCTTTGGTAGGCAACTGTTTGGTCATTGGCACAGTTGCCATAGCTACCCCTGAATTCAAAGAAATAGTGGAGGTTGGAATAGTTGTAGGGATGGATGAACTTACCTCACTTACCTGAGGTGCATGCATTACAGGAAAGTAGAACATTGGCACATCCTTGTGATGATTGACCCTGTTCAAATCTGCAATGAGTCTTCTCTCTTGAACCCAACAATCCAGTTTGTTGTTAGGGTTCTCAAGCACAATCTCTTCACAGAGGTGGTTAGCCAATAACATGAAAAATCTAGCATAATACACATATTTACCTCTTTTAGCTAACTCACCCAATTTAAAACCTAACTCAAATAGGACAAGGTCACTGAAATTATAAAATTTATCTGTAACTAGCATGTATATCATGTTAAGCATGGAAATATTCACTGAATCAAAATTACTATTTTTTCCAGAGAAAACCTTAGTAACCACATCACACATGAAACTCCACTCCTTCCTAAGACCCATTCTCTTAATATCACTCATTTTAGAAGTAGGGAGTGCATAATGCATGGAATTAAGAATTTTGATAATATCAGTGTCATTGTGTGGTGAAGTCACATTGTTATCAGGCTTTTTGAAACATGCTTTTATCACATCACTATTGATACAGAATTCATTACCTTTGATGGGTAGAGTGATGGTTTTGTCAGTTGAGTTGTAGATAGAAGTGGTCCACATTTCTTCAACAACTTCACAGAAGATTGTGGGTGATTCCAGCATGGTGTAATTGAGCTTGCAATTCTTCACAAAGTCCATCATCTTGTGGTTGTCCTCTGCTTGCTGAATACCCTTATTGACCAATGCAGTGAAATTGTTCTTCTCATAAACGAACCCAGTTTGAGACATAATCTTTACTACAGGTGCCATTATTTAGAGAATAAAAGCTTGAAGAGAAGTAGAGTGGGTGCTTGAGAGAGATTTGAAATTAGAGCATTTGAATTTGAGAATGATAAAAGAAAATAATTGAAATGAAATAGGCTTTTATACTATCTCAAAAATAACTGATAAAAATAATAAAGTAAAGTAAATTAACCAATAGAAATTGCCTAAAATAGCCGTTTAAAAATAAACTATAAAAATTCCACCCATTATCCGTCGTGTAATGCTTACAAACTGTAAGTATACTCGATGGATAATGTACAGGGAATTAACGGCTCAGATTAAGACAATTCGACGGATGAGGATAAACTGTTATCCGTTGAGACATAAGATATTCCAGAAAAGTAATTGATTTTTATTAGCAAATGGTGTGTCGACGGATGACCAAACTCGATGGATAAGGGTCATCCGTCGAGATGTAAATTTTGACTTAGCCAAAAATTTCATCCAGAATAGAAAAATCAATTAACTGCCTGGCTGCATTTCAACTTGCAAAATAACTCAGATAAATTTAAGAGTAATTAAGCATACCTAACTCACTTACCAACCTCGAAAAGGTGGATTCATCCAGTGGCTTGGTAAAGATATCTGCAAGTTGCTTCTCACTTGGAACAAAATGTAGTTCCACAGTACCATTCATTACATGTTCCCTTATGAAATGGTACTTGATATCTATGTGCTTTGTCCTTGAATGTTGCACTGGATTTTCAGTGATGGCAATTGCACTTGTGTTATCACAGAAAATAGGAATTCTCTCAACTTGCAAACCATAGTCTAGCAATTGATTTTTCATCCATAAAATCTGTGCACAGCAACTGCCAGCAGCAATATATTCAGCTTCAGCTGTAGAAATAGAAACTGAATTTTGCTTTTTACTGAACCAGGACACAAGATTGTTTCCTAGAAATTGAAAGGTTTCTGTTGTACTCTTTCTATCAATTCTACAACCTGCATAATCTGCATCTGAATAACCAGTTAGATCAAACCCAGAATCTCTAGGGTACCAAATGCCAAGGTTTGGTGTTCCCTTGAGATATCTGAAAATTCTCTTAATAGCTATCAATGCGATTCTCTAGGATCAGCCTGAAATCTAGCACATAAACATATAGTAAACATTATATCTGGCCTACTAGCTGTTAAGTACAGAAGTGAGCCAACCATGCCTTTATAACTTGAAATATCCACAGACTTTTCAGTAGTGTTTAATTCAAGCTTAGTTGCAGTGGCCATGGGAGTTTTTGCAGATATGCAATCCATTAGATCAAACTTATTTAAAAGATCAAAAATATATTTAGTTTGACTAATGAATATTCCATCACTAACTTGCTTAACTTGTAAACCTAGAAAGTAAGTTAGTTCTCCCATCATGCTCATTTCATACTTACTTTGCATCAATCTGGCAAACTTTTTGCAAAGTTTCTCATCTATAGAGCCAAAAATAATATCATCCACATAAATTTGAACAAGTATACTTGTTATGGATTAAAACTACTATATATAATTGCTGTATTTAATACTAAGGAACGTGAGCTTCGAGGCTCGATTTGACTGCTCTTGTGTTTCGAGACTCAATCTGCCTTAACAAGATGCCTACGTACCTTGCTGATTGCCAAGGATCAAGTCAAAAAACGTAGTTCTTGGTGATACTTGCCCTCGGGGCTATGGCGGCGAGGGCTACCAAGGACGTAGTGACTTTCATGTCCTCCAAGGACTAAGTCTAAAACGTAGTTCTAATTGGTGGGGGTGAGACCCCTTATATAGATGTGGGAGTCCTTGAATTGGACTTGGTATAGGAGACTTGGTGGACAAGCCTCTGAATTAGGATAGACTTAGGAGTCCTAGGAAGTAGGAAGCTGATTCCTTATCCTTTTAGGTCCCCTTGAGGCTAATCTATAAGGATTTATATCCTTATCGGGACTCTTCTCAATAGCTGATTTTTCCCTTATTAATTAATTACGAAATTAATTAATAATTAGGGCTTTTGGGCCTTTTTTATTCCATCAGGCCTGATCTGGTCCATCAGGCTTAACCTTTCTGGTCTGAGTTTCATATATCTTTTTATTGGGCCTAGCAGCCCACAACTTGTACAATTAATGCAGTATTTAATTATACAATCATAATTTATTTATCCCTATCATTTGCCCCCCAACTTTTGGGAAACATTTGAATAGGTTTCGCAGAAGTTAAGTCTATTTGTTCCCTTACAGGGTTTCGTTTTTCCGTAAAGTGTGGAGCGACCTACACGTTTACAATGAATTTTTCCTTTTATTTAGGAATTATTTTGATTTCCAGGAATTTTTCCCTTATTTCCGGGATTTTTCCCTAATTTCTGGATTTTTCCCTAATTTCTGGATTTTTCCCTAATTTTTCTGGGATTTTTCCTTATTTTCTGGGATTTATCCTTAATTTCTGGAATTTTCCCTAATTTCTGGATTTTTCCCTTAATTTCTGGGATTTATCCTTAATTTCTGGAATTTTCCCTTAATTTCTGGGATTTATCCTTAATTTCCTGGATTTATCCGTAATTTTCTGGATTTATCCGCAATTTTCTGGATTTATCCGTAATTTTCTGGATTTATCCGCAATTTTCTGGCTTAAAATGCATACAAAATTGATTAGGATGCAGAAGAAATTGATCAGGATTCAGCCAAATCGATCAGAATTCCTGCTCGATTTCGATCAGGATCCTGATCGAATTAACTCAGGATCTTACACTCTGGTCGACAGGATTCCTGATCGATTTCGATCAGGGCTCTGATCGAATTGATCTTCAAAGTGACACCCTAGTCGACTGTTACACGTGCTTAATCGATCAGGATTCCTGATCGATTTCGATCAGGACTCTGATCGAATTAAGTGATTTTCTATCATTCTGATCGAGTGGAATATCGATCAGGATTTTCTTCTGTGTCGATCAGGACTCTGATCGATCTTAGGGGATTTCTTCCCTCCTGTTCGAATAATATATCGACCAGGATTCTCTTTGGTATCGATCAGGACTCTGATCGATCTTAGGGGATTTCTTCCCTTCTGTTCGAATAATATATCGACCAGGATTCTCTTTTGTATCGATCAGGACTCTGATCGGATTTAGGGGATTTCTTCCTTTCTGTTCGAATAATATATCGATCAGGATTCTCTCTTGTATCGATCAGGACTCTGATCGATCTTAGGGGATTTCTTCCCTTCTGTTCGAATAATATATCGATCAGGATTCTCTTTTGTATCGATCAGGACTCTGATCGATCTTAGGGGATTTCTTCCCTTCTCTTTAATCGCACTTTTTCTTTTTTTTTTCTGGATTTTAATGTTCCTTCTACTTTTCCTTTCAGCTTGCGAGGCCATCAATAATGTTAACAGGCCTAAGGAGGGGGAGTCAGGCCGTCAGAAAAGGGCCAAGCTAAACAGGGACCCTAGGAGCAAACCTGACGGTCCTTCTTTTCTTAAGCCCCACGTCCCGGTGGTCGAGCTGGGGGACGATGTGGATCCTCCACTTAAGGCACATTCCTTCAGGCCTAACTGGGGCTTCAGGAGGAGCGATACGGTGGTTGGATCCACCAAACACGCTAAAGATTGGTCTTATCACTCCGTCACTCCCCATGATTTTACTGACATTGTTACGGGGAGTGATATTGAGACTATTGAGCTTCTGGGTTCTCAAGCCCAAGCTGCGGTAATTTTCTTTCTCTCCTTCTTTGAATCCCAACTTTCTTGTATTCCAACGAACTTGTGCTAACTCATACATATTTCTTTGCAGAGTAATACCTACTTCCAGGCGGCCCTCCATCAGGCTAGGTCCTGGAAGGGTAACTCAGATGGGTTTGAGAAAGAGATGAAGAAATGGGAGGAGAGAGCCAAGGTCCTGGAGAAGAAGCTGGACACGAAGAAAGAGGAGCTGGCTCAGGCTCATTCCGAGCTGGTGAAACTTAGGAGCGATAAGGATAAGCTCATCGATGACTACATGGATTCTGACAAGTTTAAGAATCTCATGGAGATTCATGATGAGGGTCTTTATTCCCTACAGTTTACTCAGGGATGGGACGCGGCCGTGAAGGCGGTTTCTGAGAAGTACCCGGGCTTAGTCGACCCTAAGGACTTTATAAGTCCTGAGCAGGCTGAGTCGGAGGACAGCATAGATGCCCTCTTTAACTCCCCTCAGCCAGATGATCGCATCTTGGATCCTAACACTGCTTCTCCTCCCGCTTCTCCTGCGAAGGACGCTGAAGGCGCTGATAAGGAGAAAGAGAATGAAGGCTCCCACATGGAGGAGTAGTTTTTCTATTCTGTAATTTGATCCTTAATTTATGTCTGGACTTTTGTTTGTATCAGATCTTATTACCCTGTGGGGCTATGCTACTTTCCTTATTTGCATTCTCTCCTTCATTTTTCCGATACTTTAATATTCAAACTTGGCTTAATGGGCCACACAAGTATTATCACAACTCAAACATCCATAGGTTGAAATAATTTCGATCTCTTCAATTTCAAGTCTGGTTTTCCAAAATCTTACATAATATGGGTTCGACCCTGATCTATAATAGCTAAAAAAAATACTATGCAAACAAAGCTTCAAGGTGCTTTTAAACCTACTTGTCATAATGACAAGTGAGAATCGTACTTCGACCATCTTACACGTAGTAAACCTTCAGGTTTTGTGCGTGCCAGGTTCTCGGGACTTCAAAACCATCCATAGTCTCCAGCTTGTAGGTTCCTCTACCCTGAACGCTCTTGACTCTATACGGCCCTTCCCAATTTGGGGCAAGCTTTCCTTTCTGTCCGACACCAGAAGCCTCTATTTTTCTCAAGACTAGGTCACCTTGTTTGAAAAACCTCTCTTTAACCCTTAGGTTGTAGTAGAATGAAGCCTTTTTCTGATATTCTACTATCTTTGCGTGTGCTTTATCTCGCACTTCATCAATTAAATCCAGGGCTAATCTCTGCCCTTCCTCATTTTCTTTCTCATCGAAGGCCTGAATCCTTGGAGAGGAATGTGATATCTCCACGGGAACTACTGCTTCCGCCCCATATGCCAACATGAAAGGAGTTGCATCTGTCGTGACTCTACAAGTAGTCCTGTAGGCCCATAATATTGGAAGTATCTCATCTACCCAATTATTTCTTGACTTCTCGATCCTCTTCTTTAGTCCATCCAGGATTATCCGATTTGCTACCTCCGCTTGCCCATTGGCTTGCGGGTGAGCCACAGAGGTGAACCGTAACTCAATTTCATTTTCTTCGCAATACTTCTTGAATTCCTCATTGTTGAATTGTGTTCCATTGTCAGTGAAGAGGATACGGGGAATTCCATATCGGCACATAATGTTTTCCCACAGGAATTGTGCAACCTGCTTAGTTGTGATTTTGGCCAAAGGTTTGGCTTCGATCCACTTGGTGAAATAATCAATGGCTACAATCAGAAACTTCCTTTGTGCTGTGGCCATAGGAAAAGGCCCTAGAATATCCATCCCCCACATAGCAAAGGGAATAGGTGAGTTGATAGAGGTCAGCATCTCGGGGGGTTGTCTGGCGACTGGTGCATGCTTCTGACAACGATCACACTTCTTTACATATTCTTTGGCATCAGCCATCATTTCTGGCCAATAGAAGCCTAAACGAGTTATCTTATGAGCCAAGGCCCTGCCCCCCAAGTGTTGCCCACAAATGCCTTCATGCACTTCCTCAAGAGCCAAGCGTGCCTCATCGGGCCTGAGACACCTCAAGTAAGGAACCACGAAAGATCTTTTATATAGAATCCCATCTATCAAAGAGTACCTTAGTGCTCGAACAGTTAACTTCCGTGCCTCAATTGTATCGCTTGGCAACCAACCGGTTTGAATGTGAGCCTTGATGGGATCAATCCATGACGTCCCCAAGCCTACGGGAGCCACAAGCTTAACATCTATGCTTCGTGTCTTCAAAACACGGAAGTACACACTTCCTGAACTTTCTTCAATCTCAGATGAAGCAAACTTTGATAGCGCATCTGCTTTAGCATTTTCTTCCCTTGGAATGTGTTCAACATGGCATTCATTAAATTGGGTCATCACAGCCCTTACTAGGCGAACATACTTTGCCATCGTATCATCCCTTGCTTCAAATTCTCCCTTTACCTGGGATATGATCAACTTCGAGTCTCCACGGACCTTTAAGTTTTTGACTCTAAGTGTCCCAGCTAGACCAAGGCCAGCAATCAGGGCTTCATACTCTGCCTCATTGTTTGTGGTTGGGAAGTCTAACTTCATGGCATACTCAATTAAGAATCCATCAGGGCTTTACAAAACCAACCCTGCTCCACTGGAATGTGTTTTTGATGCTCCATCAAAATAGAGAACCCAATATTCTTTCTCCTTGTCCCCATTGTCGACTCCCTTATCTTGAGGTGTGGTATCTTCCTGCCCCCCGACTTCTTGGTTGGGTATGGTACATTCCACCACGAAGTCAGCTAGTGCCTGGGCTTTTATGGCCATACGTGGCTTATACTTGAGATCGAACTCTCCCAACTCTATTGCCCACTTAATTAGTCTCCCACTTGCCTTGGGACTGTGAATGATATTTCTCAGTGGCTGATTTGTTAGCACTTCAATTCGGTGAGCTTGAAAATAAGGACGCAGCTTTCTTGAAGCCATCACCAAGGCTAAAGCGAATTTCTCAATGGCTGAATAATTCAACTCAGCACCATGCAAAATTTTGCTGACATAGTATACGGGTTTCTGGACTTTCAGTTCCTCCTTAACCAACACCGCGCTCAAGGCGCTTTCTGAAACAGCCAAGTACAAGAATAAAACTTCACCCAGAACTGGCTTGGCCAACAACGGGGCCTGGCCCATATACTTCTTTAACTCTTCAAATGCCTTCTGATTTTCCTCACTCCATACAAAGTCTTTAATGTTCTTTAATGACTTGAAGAATGACAAGCACTTGTCTCCTGACTTGGAGATGAATCGTCCTAGCGCAGCAACCCTTCCTGTGAGTTTCTGAACATCCTTGACAGTTTTTGGGGGTTCCATGTCCAGGATTGCCTTTATTTTATCGGGGTTAGCCTCAATTCCCCTCTTTGAGACCATCAATCCCAAGAATTTTCCAGATCCTACTCCGAAAGCACACTTCGTGGGATTCAACATCATCTTGTGGTACCTCAGGACCTCAAAAGCTTCCCTCAAATGGGTTATATGATCAGTCTTTACTAGACTCTTGACTAGCATGTCATCAACATAGACTTCCATAGTCTTCCCAATAAGATCCTTAAAAATTTTATTCACCAACCTTTGATAGGTGGCTCCTGCATTCTTGAGACCAAACGCCATAACAAGATAACAATAAACACCAAAGTCAGTGATAAATGATACCTTTGGAATGTCATCCTTATGCATTTTGATCTGGTTGTATCCGCTAAACCCATCCATGAAACTCAGCATCTCATGTCCAGCGGTGGCATCAATCAAAGTATCAATTCTAGGCAGCGGAAAACAGTCTTTGGGGCATGCATCATTCAGATCGGTGAAGTCTATACACATCCTCCACTTTCCATTAGCCTTCTTCACCATTACAGGGTTTGCTAACCACTCCGGAAATTGAATCTCCTCAATGAAACCAGCCTCTAAGAGCTTTTCCACTTCCTGCTTTATAGCCTCTTGTCTTTCCGGGGCAAAATTTCTTTTCTTTTGTTTCACTGTCTTCCGACTTGGATCCACGTTTAGCTTGTGAGTAATTAACTCCGGGTCTATGCCTGGCATATCAGCTGCTGACCATGCAAACACATCACTATTTTCTTGCAAAAATTTCACTAACTTCCCTTTAAGGGGCTCCTCTAATGTGGCTCCAATGAAAGTCATCCTCTCAGGATTCTTGGGATCTAAAGGAACCGAAACCAATTCTTCTGCTGGCCTTCCTCTATTCTCATCATTTTCTCGAACATCCATATCTTCAATAGGGAGAACCTGCCCCCCGACTCCATCTGCCCTCAAAGAGGCCACATAACAGCTTCTAGCCATTTTTTGATCTCCTCTCTCTTCTCCAATCCCGTTTCGGGTGGGAAACTTCATGACTGAATGGTAGGAAGAGGGGACTGCCTTGAAGGCATGTATCCCTGTTCTCCCCATGATAGCATTATAAGTTGAACTAGCCTTTACCACTACGAAATCCAGCATCTGCGTTGCTTGCCTTGGCTCCGTACCTATGGTGGTTGGCAACTTGATTATCCCTTCCACAGGACATTCTACTCCAGCAAATCCATATATCGGCATGTCGGTTGGTGTTAACTGGGAGTCGTTATACCCCATCCTTAGAAAGGTGTCGTGGAGCAAGATATCCACATAAGCACCATTATCCACAAGGACCCTCTTAACCGGGCTATTTCCTATTATTGGTGTTATGACCAGCGGGTCGTCATGGGGAAACTTCACACCCTCTAGGTCGGAATCATCAAAAGCCAATGTTACTTCTGTCCTGGCCCTCTTCGGGGCTTCTCCAACAATATGCATAACCTCTCTAGTATATGCCTTTCTGGAATTTTTGGACAATCCAGCAGCAGTTGGACCTCCAAAGATCGTGTTTATCACAGGCCCTTGAGGTCTCGGCCCTCCATAAATGGTGTTTATAACTGGTCCTCTAGGTTGGGGATTCCGCCCCTGATCATCTTGGTCCCTCCTACGATCTTCAAAGTTCTTCCTTCCATTATTATGTCTGTCCCCTCCATCTCCAGTATACTTATTCAATCTTCCTTTTCGAATCAAAAACTCAATTTCATCTTTCAATTGCCTACACTCATCGGTGTCATGGCCAACATCTTTGTGAAACCTGCAATACTTGCCCCTATCTAGCTTGGCGGGATCAGCCTTCAAGGGCTTAGGCCAGCGAATATCTCTATCTTTCTCAATCTCCATCAAAATCTGACTTCTGGGAGCATTCAGCTTAGCGTATTCAGTGAACTTTTGCCCAGGTCCTCCCTTCTTGGGGTTGAATCAGGGTTTTGTTCGGTTCTAGGATATTTGTCCTTAGCGATATACTCCAAATCAGTTTTTCGTTTCTTGCCTCCAGTGGGCTCATTACTTACTACGGTCTTCCTCATACTTTCTTCAACCTTGATATACTTCCCTGCCCTCTCTTGGAGCTGCAACATGCTCTCAGGGGGTCGTTTGGCCAAAGACATCTTAAAAAACTCATCCCTAGTTCCTTGTTGCAATGCTATCATGGCTACCTTATCATCAAGATCTGGGACTTTTAAAGCCTCCTTTATAAAACGATTCAGGTAATCTCTTAAGGATTCCTTAGCTCCCTGCACAAGACTCATAAGAGATGCTGAACTTTTCTCATGGACTCTTCCACTGATGAATTGCTTAATAAAAGCCTGACTTAGTTCTCTGAATGATCCAATAGAATTTGGGGGTAGGCGACTGTACCATCTTTGAGCCATACCCGACAGGGTTTGAGGAAAGGCCCGACATTTTATAGCATCATTCACGGGTTGCAATAGCAGTGCATTAGAGAATGTCCTAACATGATTAGCGGGGTCTCCCGTGCCATCATAGGCTTTGATAGTGGGCATCTTGAATTTCCTTGAGATATGGGCATTCATTATCTCTTCTGTGAAGGGTGGAGTTGGATCATCAGGATCTCCAAGGGGAAGGAGAATGCTTGGATCAGTTCTTGGGACAGCAGCCCTTCTTCTTACCGGACCATCCAGGTCTATGATAGGAGGAGGATTTCTCCCCCTAGGTGGTATGTGGGTTCGGGTGGCTTGGTGAGCCTCCAAGTCACGCCTCAGCCTTTGGATTTCAGCCTCATGAGCCTTGATCTTTTCCTGCACTTCTTGGGGATTCGCCCCTGGGGTGCTTTGGGGGCGTTGCCTTCCATCGGCCATTGGCTCTTTTCCAGGATGCCTCCTTCTCGGGGCCACTTCATCATCCGAAGATTCGGAGTCTCTCTCAGTGTATGGACCAGAAAATTCCCGATCCTCAGGGATAGGATCCAAACCTCGTATATAGGGGGGCGACCGCCCTCGTGCTTCGCTTCGCCCAGCATATCCACTTCCTCCAACCTCAGGGTGAAGGGGCATCCCATAAGGGGGGTTAGTAGTAACAATAGTTGAATATTCATACCCGACGGGTCGAGAATTCACAGGTATATGTATTTGTTGAACTTGAGGATTCGTACCTTGAATAATCGGGGGAGTTGTCCCTTGTGGCTGAGGATGAGTTGCCCCTGTCTGGGCTTCCCCCTGAGTAGATGCATAAGTTGAATGGGGAGGAACCTCCACGGTTGATGAAATCACCTGGGTTGTCCCTGATGGTGTTCCCTCCTCCAGAGTGCTGGTTGTTCTCCGTGTTCTCGCCATGGTTGTTGTTGCGTTTTTCCCACAGACGGCGCCAAATGTTATGGATTAAAACTACTATATATAATTGCTGTATTTAATACTAAGGAACGTGAGCTTCGAGGCTCGATTTGACTGCTCTTGTGTTTTGAGACTCAATCTGCCTTAACAAGATGCCTACGTACCTTGCTGATTGCCAAGGATCAAGTCAAAAAACGTAGTTCTTGGTGATACTTGCCCTCGGGGCTATGGCGGCGAGGGCTACCAAGGACGTAGTGACTTTCATGTCCTCCAAGGACTAAGTCTAAAACGTAGTTCTGATTGGTGGGGGTGAGACCCCTTATATAGATGTGGGAGTCCTTGAATTGGACTTGGTATATGAGACTTGGTGGACAAGCCTCTGAATTAGGATAGACTTAGGAGTCCTAGGAAGGAGGAAGCTGATTCCTTATCCTTTTAGGTCCCCTTGAGGCTAATCTATAAGGATTTATATCCTTATCGGGACTCTTCTCAATAGCTGATTTTTCCCTTATTAATTAATTACGAAATTAATTAATAATTAGGGCTTTTGGGCCTTTTTTATTCCATCAGGCCTGATCTGGTCCATCAGGCTTAACCTTTCTGGTCTGAGTTTCATATATCTTTTTATTGGGCCTAGCAGCCCACAACTTGTACAATTAATGCAGTATTTAATTATACAATCATAATTTATTTATCCCTATCAATACTAGAGCCATTAACATTTCTGAAAAATAAATTTTTATCTACAGTACCTCTTGTGAAGTGATTTTCCAAAAGGAACTTTGATAAAGTGTCATACCAGGATCTAGGTGCTTGCTTCAGTACATAAAGTGCTTTCAGAAGATAATAGACATATTATGGAAAATTTGGATCTTCAAAACCAGGAGGTTGACTGACATATACTTCTTCCTCCAATTCTCCATTCAGAAAGGCACTTTTGACATCCATTTGATAGACCTTGAAATTGGCATGGGCTGCATAGGCTAAGAAGATTCTGATGGCTTCAAGTCTTGTAACAAGAGCAAATGTTTCATCAAAATCAATTCCTTCTTGCTGACAATAGCCCTTAGCAACCAATCTAGCTTTGTTCCTGACTATTATTCCATTTTCATCCATCTTGTTTCTGAATACCCACTTGGTGTCTATTGGATTCTTTCCTTTAGGCTTGGGTACCAGCTTCCATATATTATTCCCTTAAAATTGGTTTAGCTCCTCCTGCATAGCTATAATCCAATCAGGATCCAACAAAGCTTCTTCTACCTTCTTTGGTTCTTCCTTGGAAAGAAAGCTGCTATATAGACATTCTTCCTGAGTTGCTCTTCTTGTTTGAACTCTAGAAGAAACATCACCAATGATAAGCTCAAAAGGGTGATCTTTTGTCCATTTCCTTTGTTGAGGTAGATTAGCTCTAGATGAAGAAACCTCATTATTGTCTTGATATGTGATTGAGTTTTGATTGCTAGAAACTCCCCCTGAGTTTGTGGATCTTTGATTTGAGAAAGGGGAATTTTTATAGGTGATCTGTCTTGACCTTTTGCTCCTTTAGATAACCCGACGGATGGTGAATTTTGAGTACCGACGGATGAGGCAGGTTGTCTCCCGACGGATAACGCAGATTGCCTTCTGACGGATGAAGCATTATGCAACTCGACCGATGTTGAGTTTTGTGCTTCATTGGTAGTAGATTTGTCTGCATTATCCTTAGACACTGTTTCTTGATCACTTTCATCATCACTGTCATCACTAACCATCTCCACATTATGGAATTTGAGACTCTCATGGTAATCTCCATCTTTCAGTGCTTCAATCTTTTTATCATCAAACTTAACATGTATAGATTCCACAACAATGTTGGTTCTTAGATTGTAGACTCTATATACTTTACCAACAGCATATCCAACAAAAATTCCTTCATCTGCTTTAACATCAAACTTCCCATTTTGATCAGTTTGATTTCTCAGGATATAGCATTTGCAGCCAAAGACATGAAGAAAGTTTAGAGTTGGCTTCTTGTTCTTGAACAATTGATAGGGAGTCATGCATCTTGCTTGATTAACCAGAGAAATGTTCTGAGTGTAGCATGCAGTATTTACAGCTTCAGCCCAGAAATATGTTGGTAGTTTAGATTCTTCAAGCATTGTCCTTGCAGCTTCAATAAGTGATCTGTTCTTCCTTTCCACTACTCCATTCTGTTGTGGAGTCCTTGCTGCTGAAACCTCATACAAAATCCCATTTTCCTCACAAAATGCTCTCATGACAGAATTCTTGAACTCAGTTCCATTGTCACTCCTGATTCTTCTAACTTTGAAATCAGGATGATTGTTGACTTGCCTTATGTGATTGATGATGATTTCACTAGCCTCATCTTTAGACTTTAGGAAATATGTCCAAGAGAACTGTGAGAAATCATCTACAATTACTAGGCATAATCTTTTCCATGAGATGGACAATACATTGACTGGTCCAAACAAATCCATGTGAAGCAGTTGCAAAGGCTCTTCAATTATTGAATCAAGTTTCTTCCTGAATGATGCTTTGATCTGCTTCCCTTTTTGGCAGGCATCACACAGTCCATCCTTTGAAAACTCCACTAGAGGAATACCTCTTATCAGTTTTTTCTTTACCAGCTCATTACCAGCTCATTCATGATCTTGAAGTTTAAATGAGATAGCTTCTTGTGCTATAGCCAACTTTAGATGAGTTGAAATTAGCTAGGTACACATTTCCTTTTCTCACACCAGTGAGAACCACTTTGTTGCTTCTTTTATTAGTCACAACACAGGCTTCTGAGTTGAAGGTTACTGAATTGCCTTTGTCACAAAGCTGGCTGATACTCAACAGATTGTGTTTGAGACCATCCACCAAGGCAACCTCCTCAATGATGACATTGTCCCTTGAAATCAATCCATATCCCACAGTATAACCCTTGTTGTCATCTTTAAAAGTAATACTTGGGCTAGCTCTCTCCTTAAACTCTGTGAGCAGGGTATAATCACCCGTCATGTGTCTTGAACGACCACTATCCAATTACCAAAGATTCTTTCTGTTTCCCTGCACACATCAAAATCAAATCAAGTTGATTTTGGTACCCAAATTTCCTTGGGTCCTGCCTTGTTAGCTTTCTTTTTCTGTTTCTTAGGTCTTATCTCATTTAACTTAGGAATTTCAGATTCATCCTTAGTCATTTGGATTGGACCTTTGAAACCATTCATTGCAACAGAATTATCATGCATATTATGACTAACAGGAAATTGGATGCTTGGTGTAAACATGTTATTCCAGTAAGGCATGATAAATGGCATTTGTGGCATACTATATGCAGCATAATAAGGATTAGGTGCAAATGGCATATTAGCAAACTGTGCATTCATGTTCTGTGTAGGCATATCATTAACAGGCATGGGAGGCATGACATTCATGTTAGGAAATTGAGACTGAACAAACATGGGAGTAGGCATGCCAGATTTGTAATTAACAGATAAATGATGTACACTACCACACTTGACACAGATTTTTCTAGGAGCATATTTGTCAGGTGTGTAGTTATTGTGTTTGTTAATCCCTACTTTTCCATTCCTATTGTTTTTGCTTTTAGTCTCTGTTTTTACCTTAATTTTCTCAAGTCTGTCACTTAACTGCTTGACAGTCATGTTACCAACATTAGCCTTTTTCCCTTTCTTAACTTGACTTGACTCTCCTGAAACAAAGTTCTTGGAAACAGACCCATACTTCTCATTCAGCTTAATTAGTTTGGCTTTGCTAATGGGCTTGCTCACAGCTGACGGATGAGGATTTTCATCATTCGACGGATAACACTTTTTGTTATCCGACGGATAGTCCTCATCATCCGTCGAGTCTACATCTGTTAGCAGTCCATCTACCAAATTAGGTTCTAGTTTCTCTTTGTTCTTTTTCCAGGCTTCATAACAAAAAGACTCAATTCCTTGAACTTTGGTGATTTGAGCATGGATATCTCTGGAAGTTTTCCATGCTTTAATCACCTCTTGTTCACGCTCGAGCTGCTTCTTCAAAATCTCTTCCTTTTTCAAGGATTCAGTTAATTCCTCCATGGCAATCTTACACTCAATTCTTAATTTCTCAAAATCAACAAACTGAGACTCAAGCACATTATTCCTCTCACTTAAAAACAAATTATTTTCTTTGATTTTAGCATTTTCTTTAGTAAGAGACTTAAGTGTAACACGCAAATGATATAATTCTGTAGACATGTCATTTATGGCATCATTACACTCAGCTTTAGATAAATGTGCAAGGTTTGTAGTAATTACCTGATTGCTTGAGGAACTTGTCTCTGTCTCATCAGACTTGGCCATTAGGGCTAGATTGACATAGCTGACATCTTCATCTTCATCCAGACCATCTGCTGCCCAGTCATTTTCTTGTGTAATAAAAGCCCTTTCCTTTTATTTGAGTAGATCAAAGTATTTTTGCTTATAATCCACAGACTCAAACTTTTTCTTACTGGAATCTTACTTTCTACACTCATTGGCAAAATGCCCTGCCAAGCCACATTTGAAATATTTGAATTTTGACTTATCCACCATGTTTCTATTTGGCTTGGCTGCTCCAAAGTTCTTCTTGAACTTGAGCTTGGCAAATCTCTTGGAAAGAAATGCTAGGTGCTCATCAATGTCCTCCATGTCATCTTGGCTCAATGAATCTTCAGTTTCTACTGCAAGCCCCTTGCCCTTGTTCTCACAGACCTTTGAAGTTGATTCAACAGCTTTCATCTTCACTTCCTTCTCCTTTTCCAACTCAGCAAATAGTGCAATGGATCCTCCTTTCTTCTTTCCTCTCTCCATCCTTTCATCCTGCTCTATTTCAAGCTCATTGGTTTTCAGGATGCCATACAGTCTTTCCAAAGTAAACTCCTTATAATCTTGTGAGTTTCTTAACGAGACTGTCATTGGTTTCCATTCCTTTGAAAGAGATCTAAGGAATTTCATATTAGAGTCTTTAGTCTGATAGACTCTCCCATGCAACTTAAGAGCATTTAGTAGTTTTTGAAACCTACTAAAAATGTCAGTGAGATACTCACTTTCCTCATTGTGAAAATACTCATATTGCTGAATTAAGAGCTGCATCTTATTTTCTCTAACTTGCTCAGTGCCATCACTGATTATCTGTATAGTATCCCAGACTTCCTTGGCAGTTTTGCAGTTGATAATGTTGTCAAACATGTCTGCATCAACTCCATTAAACAGAATATTCATGGCCTTTTTATCCTTCCTAACTTGTTCAATGTCAGGATCACACCATTCATGCCTTGGCTTGGGAACTAATGGCTCATTTCCTGTTGCAGCTCTCATTGGAACATGAGGGCCTCTTTTTATGCAGTCCACATAGGCCTCATCTTCATAAAACATATGAAGATGCATCTTTACCTTCCAATGATGGTAATTATCTTTATCTAGAAAAGGAAACTTGACTCCAACATCCTTCTTGTTCATCCTGCTGAATTGTTTTGATCTTTAAACTCTTTGTTGATTAAGAGCTTGCTCTGATACCAATTGTTAGTCCCTTAACAATATAGCAAGAATTACAGAAGGGGGGTTGAATGGAATTCTTGAACCTTTTTCTTAAAATAAAAATGTTCAAACTTAAATACAAATATGAGTGTTTTGATTAGCACAATGCGGAATAAAACTTAAGTGAATCAAAACATAAGTAATTAAAAATAAGAGTCTTTAAAAACTTTCTGGTGGATTTAAACAATTCCACCAGAGATATATATTATATCGAGAGAACTCTGTGTGCAAGAATGCTCACAGCTGCTTACAAATTTGAACTACTGAGAATACAGAGAAATGCTAATAATTATGCTTACAAATGTTTCTCACTTTTTGTATCTCAGATCCTAGTTTCTATTTGCTACTTCTTGGTTTATATATTACCAAGATTACGAAGTCAAAAGATAGAATCATTATAAAAACTATCAGTTTTTATGCTTTGCTACTTTATTCTCTATTACCCAGTTAATAGGCTTCCTCATTCCATTTGCATACATCCCGACGCATGTGACCAGTTGTCACTGTCAACTGATGTTTGAATCCTTTATCCGTTGGGTTCATGATCATCCGTCAGATTGTTGATCATCCGCCGGGTTGTTGATCATCCGTCGGATTGTTGATCATCCGTCGGGTTGTTGATCTTCCGTCGGGTTGTTGATCATCCGTCGGGTGCTTTGTAGTTTATCCGTCGGGTAGCAATCAGGCACTTGACTTCATTTCACTTATGCAGAATTACAAGACATCATCTATGTACAATTAATCAATCTATTCTGCATATCTAGTTAAAGTCAACATGACTTATATGCTACTACAGAATCTATACAAAGGTGTATGCAGAAATGTGCTACAGACTCATTATTACATAAGCTACTCACTCGATGGATAATAAGTCATCATCTGTCGGGACTACAATGAGTTATCTGTCGGGACTATAATTCTTATCCGTCGAGTGCTACATTATTTCACTAAGTAAAATCTACTTAGGTGTTTTTTTTATGAAATCATCAAGTACATAACATATGCACAACAAACTGTTTGGTCCTCACCACGCTCAGAAATAGTAACCATTGGTGTTTGTTTTCTCTTTATTTTATTGACTCTAAC
Source organism: Apium graveolens (assembly GCF_009905375.1). NCBI lineage: Eukaryota > Viridiplantae > Streptophyta > Magnoliopsida > Apiales > Apiaceae > Apium > Apium graveolens. The sequence continues at coordinate 99,325,461 of NC_133655.1, read as the reverse complement.
CTGTTGAGAGGCTGAAATAGTTGGTTCCCTAACTTCTAGTGGTTTTGAAGAAAGGGTCTCAGTTTGGGAAGGCTCCTGTTGGTTAGCCTATTTTTGTGCTAATACAGGTGCATGAGCCATGACTGAACTAGAAACAACACTAGACCTCATGTCAGGCATAGGATAATGGTAAGTCCTAAATCTCTCCAATATAAAGTTAGTGACATTTGGAGTTACCCTCACCCGATTCTTTATAATAAGTGATCCAAATAAGATTTTGGACACCTGTTTACAGTTGCCTATTTTATTTCTATCAATACCTTCAATCAAGTGAATGTCTGTAACTTTATAATTTAAAGTATATATAATGAATCTAGAGAAGAAAATTTCCTTACCTCTACCTACAAATGTAGGCCAACATTGATGTGTCTGTTGTATGCCATAGAAAACACCGGATTCTGTACAATATTGAATATATTATCATACCCAGTTTTCATGCATGTAAAGGCTCTCGTAATGGAGTCAAACAGAAAAGACCATTCCCTTCTTAGATGCTTCTTATTTCAGCTGGCATGCTTGATCTTCTCACTATAATTTATGAAATCCATAAACTCAAACAGCTCTTGTGCTGTTGGTACCTCCACCATGCCATCTGTAGGAATTCCCAAATCTTTTTTGACATCATTGGCATCAAACTCCACCTGTCTACCCTGAATTGAGCAATTAACCACCAAAGAAACTGCCTGGTTTTTATGCACAACAGTATTCACCACAGTTGAGTTCCGAAACATGTTGAGCACATCCAAGTAGAGAACATGGTTGGAATTTAAAGCTCCTGCAAGATAAGATTCAGACAAAAACTTGACAAAACACTTGAAACTGTCAAGAGCTTGGTTTATATCTGTAAATGCCAAGTAATTGGTATCGTTCTTTATGATAACAGCTCTAGCATTGCTGGCAGCCATTGTAGGTGTTTGAGTTTGAATGGTTAAGAGATTTGAGAAAGAAGGAGTTTGAAACGAGAGAGAACGGTGAGGATTTGCAAAAACTAGGTCAATTGAGATCTCGAAAGCGTAAAAAGGGGTTCTGTCAAGATATCTGGGTATTTATAGGCTAGAGATGCAACTTATCGAGAAGTAGGAATAAACGGTTGATATTTTCTTATCGAGAAGTCACGTGAATTAAAAAACTCATGTCGAGATGTCACTATCCCGACTCTTATCGAGAACTAGATAGTGACTTATCGATATGTGGCATAAATACCCATTGTATCCTAATTGGACTGAATTATTCCACTTTATATTAAATAAATCAACATAATATTATAACTGAATTTTTTGCAAAAGTGTTTTATTAAAATAATTTATTGAATTAAATTATCTCAGTTCTGAGTTATAGATAAGTCTAAAATTTATACTTGTAGAGAAATCAATAAATATATATGTTGAGATCTCTATAATACTTATCTAGAAGTCATTAAGAGGCTTGTCGAGAAATCCATCGAGAAGTCATGAATAGACTTATCGAGAAGTCATTTATACTTATCGAGAAGTCATAAAAAGGCTTGTCGAGAAGTCCATCGAGAAGTCCATCGAGAAGTCATGAAAAAGGACTTATCGAGAATTCTGCCGAGAAGTCTAAAAATGGCTGGTCGAGAAGTCATTTAGACTTATCAAGAACTCAGTTCTCTATGTACTTTTATTCCTTTTCAGTTCTATCATATATTAACTTCACGTAATAAAATGTGGATTAAAAATTTGACACTTTTATCTGAATTTCAAAAATTCCAAGTTAGGCTAGAATTTTGAAAAATATATGTACAGAGAATCCTCAAATATTTATAAATCATATTTTAGTTAAATTTTAATGAATTCAAATTAATTTTTATTTCTCTGCAACATATTAGTTGAGTTCTTGCCTTTAGGGTGAAGAATTTAACATACCAATTTCACCTACAAGTCTAGTGAAAGTTGCTTTATCCAAATGTTTAGTAAAAATATAAGCTAATTGTTTTTCTGTTGGAACAAAAATAAGTTCAATGGTACCATTTGCAACATGTTCTCTAATAAAATAGTACCTTACATCAATGTGTTTATTTCTAGAATGATTAACTGGATTAACAATAATGGATATGGCACTGGTATTGTCACACATGATTGGAATTTTATATAACACGAGGCTATAGTCTATTAATTGATTTCTAATCCAAAGCACTTGAGCATAACGACTTTAAGCATCCATGTGTTTAGTCTCAGCTGTGAAAGTTGACACATATTTCTATTTCTTATTGTACCAAGACACAAGTATTTGACCAAGGAATTGATAGCTCCCAGTTATACTCTTCCTGTCTACCCTACATCCAGCAAAATCTGCATCTATGTATCTAACAGCTTTAAAACAAGTTCTCTTAGGATATCATAATCCCAAGTTTTGTGTTGCTTTTAAGTATATAAAAATCCTCTTGACAGCCATCAAATGTGATTCTTTAGAATTTGCTTAAAATCTAGCATATAGACATGTTGCAAATATGATGTCTGGTCTACTAGCAATTAAGTACATCAAAGATCCAATCATTCCTCTATAACTTGAAATGTCTATACTTTTTCCTTTCTTATCTTCATCTAACTTTCTAGCTATAGACATAGGTGTTGATGCAGGTGAGCAGTCAGCCATTCTAAATTTCTTCACTAAATCTTTGACATACTTGGTTTGACTGATAAATATTCCATCACTTATTTGGCTAACTTGAAGGCCAAGAAAGTAACTTAGTTCTCCCATCATGCTCATCTCATACTCACTCGACATCAGTCTTGAAAATCTTTGACATTGCTTTTCATTTATAGAACCAAAAATGATATCATCCACATAGATTTTAACTAGGATAATATCATCACCATGCTGCTTGTAGAATAGAGTCTTATCAATTGTGCCTCTTGTAAATCTATGTTTGAGTAAGAATTCTGACAGTGTGTCATACCATGTTCTAGGTGCTTGTTTCAGTCCATAAAGGGCCTTTAACAGTTTGAAAACAAAAATCTGGAAATTCTGGATCTTCAAAACCAGGTGGCTATTGCACATAAAATTCCTCTTCCAATTCACCATTGAGGAATGCACTTTTTACATCCATTTTATACGCTTTGAAATTTGACTGTGCAGCAAAATGCAAGAAAAAATCTTATTACTTCAAGTCTTGCAACTGGAGCAAAAGTTTCATCATAATCAATTCCTTCTTCTTGTGAGTAGCCTTTGGAAACCAGTCTTGTTTTGTTTCTTGTCACAATTCCATTTTTATCCATTTTGTTCCCGTACACCCACTTTGTTCCAATATAGTTTTTGTTCTTTGGTGCAGGAACTAATTCTCAAATTGATTTAGCTTTTCTTGCATGACCGTTATCCATTCAAGATCAAGTAGAGCTTCCTTAGTTTTCTTAGGCTCAATTTACGAAAGAAAGCATGCATGTAGACATTCATTTGTAGTTGCACTCCTAGTCCTCACTCCAGCATCTGGATCACCAATTATTGCATCTCTTGTGTGACTTCTATCCCATTTTCTGGTATGATCTTGTTGACTAGAGTTGCTGCATTTTCTTCAATATTGACATGACTTGCAGAACTGGCATCTCTTTCTCCCAATAAGTTTGTGCCATCAAATTCAGGTGAGCTTCTACTTTGAGAAGAATCCTCATTTCAATGGTCCACTGGTTCATTTGTTTCTTTCTCCATTTTATTGACTGTGTTGATCTCAACTTCATTTTCAGAATCACTATCAATGTTCAGATTTCAAATTTTAGGGCTTCAGGTTTATTTTTATCACAACATTCCAAGTCTGAACACTTGTCATTATCAAAGGTCACATCTGTACTTTTCATAATTTTCATCTACTCAAGCACATAAATCCTATAGGCAGTTCTTTCCAATGAATATCCCAGAAAAATAGCTTCAAATACTTTAGAGTCAAATTTTCCAACATGTTCAGAGTTGTTTTGAGCACAAAGCAAATGCTTCCAAACACATGCAGATGCTTAACAATAGGCTTTTTTTTGAAAAAATTGGTTAAGGTGATTTGCCAAGGTTTTTGTTGATTAAATTTATTTTTTTAGTATAGCATGAAGTATTAACAGCTTCTTCCCAAAAACTTGTTGGAAAATTGACAATCTTGTAGCATTGTTCTTGTAGCTTCAAGTAGATTTCTATTTTTCCTTTCAACCACGCCATTTTGCTGGGGTGTTCTTGCAGCTGAGAACTCCTGAACAATGCCCTTATCTTTGTAAAATTCGTTCAAGGCTGCAATCCTGAATTCTGTGCCATTATCACTCCTCAATCATTGAACACAATTATGATCCTCATCGTGTTTCTCAACTTTCTTTATGTGTTCAATGATGATGTGTGGATTTTCATCTTTTGAATGCAAAAATTCCACCCAAGTGTATCTTGAGTAGTTATCCACCATCATTAGTGCATATTTCTTTCTTAAAATAGACAAGACATTAACTGGTCCAAACAGGTCCATGTGATAGCAGGGCTTTATCACCAGTCATATACCTGGAACATCCACTGTCAATGATCTATATGACTTTAGTCTTCTTGCCTTGCACACAATGAGAATTAAATGTGTTTAGCTACCCAAGTAGTGTTGGGTACTTCTTTTTTTTACAGAAGTTACAAAAGTAAAGTTTGAGCTTTCAAAAAGAACATCATTCACTGTTTGATTAACATTATCCTTTTTAACTATAGATCTAAGATTTATTTCCTTGAGATATTTTCTCAATTTATGATAACTTGTCATAATCTTCATATTGCAAGAAATGCAATCAAACTTATCACATAATGAATAGGGATCTTCAACCAATGCCTCATTGTATTTGAATTCTTCCACTTTTGGCTCACTAACAGCCTTTCTACAAAGGTGAGTTAGGTGATTTATTGAGCCACATTTTTGACATTGCTTCCTTGGAGCATCTACAACATAGGCATAGCTGCTGCTTTTGTTTACACCTATTTTTCTATATCTTTTCTTTTTCATAACATTCTCAGTTTTGACTTCCTTGGTTGGTGTCTTTGCATTTTGATTTACTATGGGCTCCTTTTCATTTTCAGCAGTAGGAGTGGTTTCTACAATGTTCTTCTCATTATCTTCATCGGCAATTTCTTGCTTGATGACCAACTCAATTTTACTAAAATCAACCTCACAAGCTTTGAACAGAGGTGCATTAACTTTCTTAAGAATCACAGGAACATAATGATTCATTGCTTCTTTTCCCTTGTCAACTTCACCTTTCTTGTGAGAATTCAATGCTTCATAGTCCAAACCAAAATATCTATGTTAACACATGTTTTTTTTTCTTATGATATTGTCCAACCAACTGAGATGCATTCTTATATGATTTAAGCTTCAAATCATTTTTCTCTATAATTTTTCTCTCAACTCTGCCTCCACTTTACTTGCACACTTAAGCTTGTTCTTAAGATATTCATTTTCTTTCTTGACTGTCTCAAGCCCAAAAAGCTGCAGCTCCAATTCCTGTTTTTCTATCTCAAGCTTCTCATTAATTTTTGATAGCCTACTCACTTCCTCAGTAGCGGCCATCATGCTTATGTGGACATGAAACATCTTTACACTCATATTTTCAACAATTTCTTTATATTGACTTGCATTTTAATTAGTTGTGGTTAGAGTTGGAACCTCTGATTCAGATGCAGATGATTCTCCCTTCTCTAGAGCCATGAGAGCATAATTCCCAAATTCTTCATTGTCATCATTTGTATCATCCCAACATTTGCCTTCTACAATATAAGCCTTTCCCTATTGCTTTATCAACAGAGCTTCATACTTTGCTTCCAATTCCAAATAAGCTATATCTTTCTTCACCTTTTTGGATTCCTACACTCACTAGCAAAGTGACCTAACTCACCATAATTAGAACATCTTATCTTTGATCTATCAAAAGATCATGTTCTGTAGCCTCATTTGCTAGCTGAGTTGAACTGTGTTTTTCCTTTCTAATTGTTATTATTGTTGGATGTCTGACCCTTGCTCTTGAAAAACTTTGGCTTCTTAATACTTATATTAGAGATTTTTCTAGTAAGGTAAGCCCTTGACTGGTCCATCTCATCCAGTTCATCAAGGGTGTAGAATTCAACCTCTTCTATTTCCAGTATGACTTGCTTATATGGTTCCTTATTCTTCTTCTCAACAGTTTGAATAACTGGAGTTTGAGTTTCTAGTTCATCATCAGATGACTTACTGTCATTGGTAACTAAGGCACTAGTTCCATCAACAACATAACCTTGACTAGCCCTCAATGACTTTCTCTATAACATTTCCAACTCATAGGTCTTTAAGATCCTATATAAAACTTCCACTGTCATTCTGCTCAAATCTCTCCCTTCTCTAATAACAGATTTTTTTTTCAAATGGTCAAGAAGAGTGAACAAGAATTTAAGGTTGACCTCCTCAGCTTCATAGTACTTTTCATGAAGCTGTAAATTATTTATCAGCTTATTGAATCTTTCAAAAACATGAGTTGTACTTTCCTTAGGTTTATCCATAAAACCCTTATACTGTGACACCAAGATCCTTTTTTGATTAGATCTGACCTATTCTATTCCCTTACACAGTATTTCAATTTTCTCCCAGATCTGTTTAGCAGAGTTATAGTTGATAATATTATTGTACATCACATTATCAAGTGACTCAATCAGTATGAGTTGTAAACTACTATCCAGTGGAATCTCTTCTTTTTCAAGCTATGTGTAGGCTGAGGGATCTTTAGGTGCATAATGAGTTGGTATGATCATATCTTCATCTGTGGCTTCAGCAACCCTTTCCATAGGTATGAAGGGTCCATTCTTAAGAATTTTAATAGACATGGAGTTGGCCATCTTTATGAACGTCATCATTTTCTTTTTCCACAGCGTGTAGTTGATCTTTTCAAATACAGGTATCTTGATACTGCTTAGTTTCTGAGCACTCATTCTTCCAAGATCTTTATCTATTTTTTTTCCATATTTTGCTCTGATACCACTTGTTAGATATTTAATGCAAAGAAACGTAACACAGGGGGCGGGTGAATGTGTTTATTGAATTTTATTTGGCTTTTAAAATAATTTGGATTATTAGTGAACAAAGCAGTTTAGAATTGTAGAGATAAAAAGCTTGACAGTAAAACATAAAGACACAATATCAAAAACTCACTTAATTATATTAATTAAGTTTGTCTTGCTACAAATCTGCGTTCTTAAGAAAACAAGAACTCAACTTCTATCTTGAGAGAATACAAAATTTTCTAGATCTGTTTGTTACTTCTAAACTAAAGACCTGTGCATGTTTTATAGACTAGCAACACGGGTTTACAAAACTTACCCTAAAATATAATGAACCAATTTCTAAAGCAACCTTGTCTATTTCCTTTTCTGGTGTTAGCATATCTGTGCAGAATCTTGCAGGTCTGTGACCATCCTTTGTCTAGTGAATCTTAGCCCTTGATCTTGAATTCTTCAATCTACTTTTGTAGACTTTTCAATTTAGTGAAATAATTATTTGTTGACTGATAATATTGAATCTTGAACTTATACGTATTTTGAATTTGAGATGATATGTCGACATCTCTTTTTGTTCTTTAGAGAAGTGACATATCGATAAGTATAAAGACTTATTGATATCTCGAGTTCTCGACATATGTAAATGACTTATCGAGGTCTCTATTTCTCGACATGCAAAATAACTTGTCGATATTTTAGTTCTCGATATAGGCTTTTGACTTGTCGACATCTCGATTTCTCTACATAAAAAATTTGATTTGTTGATATCTTTGAGTAATCTACATGCAGAAATGACTTGTCGATATCTCTGAGATCTCTACATACACATTTTGACTTGTCGATATCAATGAGATCCGTATATGAGGTATTGACTTATCGATATCTCTAGTTATCTATATCTTCATTTCACTTATCGATATCTGAGATCTCTACATGCAGAAATGACTTCTCGATATCTATTGAATCTTCTCTACAAGTCATTTTAGAGTTCTCGACTCACTTCTTGATATTCCTTGATCTGTCATTTATCGATATCTTGACTTAACCTAGAACAGCATTATTCAATTCAAATTTCTCCACTTTTCTCCGAGGCATGATCATGACTTGATCTTCTTCCAGAATTTATTCCTTAGCTTGAAACTTTTCTCAGAAAAATCCTCCAGTCTAATCTACTAAACACTTTTACAGACTTAAGGAATATAATTACCGAATACAGATAGTGATTATCATACAACTTAATCTTAGGGTTGTCAATATGACTTAGTCTTGTTATTATACATGCATGTTTTGCACAACAGACTTGGATAATCTTTTAAATTTATTTTCAAGAGTGGGTTCCTTGTTTTTCTTAGAAGAAAATAATGTTTTTTTCTTTGATTCGTAGCCCCTAACTCCGGGGTGTAATGTATACCAGACCCTGGAGTTGAATTGGATAGTCTCCTTGATTTGTTTCCAAGGTTGGGTTCCTTATTTTTCATAGAAGAAAATTTTAGATTTTTCTTTTATTTGTAGCCCCTAGGTTCGGGGTGTAATGTATACTGGACTCTGGAATTGACCCGGTTGGTATTTTTGATTTGTTTCCTTCAAAGTTCAAGATTGGGTTCCTTGATTTACTTAAAAGAAAAACTTAGGATTTTTCTTTGATTTATAGACACTAGCTCGGGGTGTAATAAATATTAGACTTTGGAGTTGACTTGGATAATCTCATTAATTTGTTTCCAAGGTTCGGTTCCTTGTTTTTCTTAGAAGAAAATTTTGATTTTTTCTTAGATTTGTAGCCCCAGCTCCGGGGTTGATTTTTTTAGTCATTCTTTATTTTTGTGAGTTGTTTGAATTTTTCTGAAACACGGGTTGACAGTTGTTTGCAGGGATAAAGCTGAAGCGTCATTGATGGGACTTGAATCTACATTTTTTTCAGCGCTTTTCTTAGGGTGTTAGAGAATGGCTGGGTACGCATGAGTATACATATATGTATATTTAACCTTCTATGTGCAAATATTAAATATTTCTCTTTTTTTCCTTTTCAAAACTCGTGTAAAATAATAATTACAAAGATGTGATTATTGTTTTGACAGCGGAGGTAATTAATTGCAGCAATTTTACTTTTTCCAAGACCAATAATCTTGTGCCACTTGGCCAAATTGTCAGGTCAACAAACACATGACTATTCGCCTTATTACTTTCTTTTCTCTCCTTATAAATACCCATTTGACTTCAAACCTTATTTTCTTTATGCGAACACTAAACTTTTTTTCTCTCTTAATTTTCGACCGTATTCAAAATTTTGGCAAGGCGGTGAGGGTGACTTTTCCTTGAAGCTTACTTTTCTCCTGATTTATTATAATTTTTGCTCTTCCTTCGAACTTCTTCTTTATTTTTAGTATTTTCATGCTTTTACTTTCTTTGAAATTTCTTTCACTTGCATACTTGACTATTCGTCTTTTTTTCAAATCAAGTTTTGACTATTTTGATCTCGAATTTGTTTGATGTTTGTATATTTAAGTGGTTTGATCATAATTTTTGTGTTTTGTGATGTTCTTGGTCTGATTTGTTGGTAATATAGGAGTTAATGATTTTAAAATCTGGGTTTCAATTTCGGGTGTTCTTGGGGCTTTTGATTTGTATGATTGTATCTATAGGTCACAGATATACTTTTTGTTATTTTGAATTTGGTAAAAGTGTTTCTGAGTCTTTTTATCTTCTATCATGAACATGCTCTTGAGTTTTCTTGCATAGAAAATTAAATACAACTCGAATACACTCACTAATTTCTCACACAGCTAAATATGGGTGTGCACTATATTAATAATGCAATGTACTACAAAATATGCACACCCATTTACAACAAGTTGTCCTATCTACAAAGGGGACACGTTGCAGTTTTTTTAGGATCACTTCATTATGTTACATGCTCATGATCTTTAGCTGTGTGTTTCCTTTTCTTTCACTCTAAGTTCAGCTGTAGGTTTGACATTTATCCATGGAACATCTCCATGTACATTGTGCTCTAGTGATTTATTTCTTCATTTCTAGAAATCATATCTTCATTTGTCTTGTTGTGAAGCATGCCAAGTGAAGATATTGACCAGTTCATTAAGATTATTGAAATTTAGATGAGAAAGCTTCTTGTGCCAGTTCCAACTTTTATCTACTGATACTTTACTTATCAGACAAGTCTCGGGTCCATCAGTATTTGCATGAATTTTGGCTTCATAAATGTTTTTATGTCTGTATCCAATGAAAACAACTTTCTTTGTTATCTTATGAACCACTTCACAGTGAGTATCATAAAATACAACATTGTATCCTTTACTAGTAATTTGACTGATGCTCAAAAGACTGTGCTTCAGTTCATCTACTAGAGCTACATCTTGAATAATGACATTATCCAATGATAATATTGCCATATCCCAGTATTTTTCCTACATTGCCATCACCATAGGAAACCATTGGGTCATCTTTCATCTCATATTCTGATAACAGGGATTTATTTCCAGTCATATATGCAGAACAACCACTATCCAGTACCAGCACATTCTTTTTATTTCCCAGCAATTGGGAATAAAGAGATTAATTACCATTTTTAAGAACCCACGCTTGTTGGGTTCTTTTTGAAATCTTATATTTTTGTACAGCAGAAGATTTCCTAACAGGATTTGGACTTTTTCCAATTCTTGTCTGTTATCAAGCTATGAGCCTTTTCCCTCAATTAATCTTTCTTTTAAAAACCTGCCTTTCCTTTTCTAAACTTCTTCTAACATGGAATACTTGATATTTATCCGAGTTTCATTATGCTTAGCCTTTTCACAAGCATCTTTAGTTTCATGCATATAGATTAACTTAGCTTCTAAATGATCATTTTTCTTTTTCAGTTCATTATTTTCAGAAACAGGCCTATAATTTTCAAGGGTTTTATTTTTGAAGTTAACATGCAGAAATTTCAAGAAAGTTTTTAACTCAGATATGTTATTAATATTTATAGGAAAACATTCATTGATACCTTATCAACAACAGACACATCCTCTTCATGATTTTCCATTAGAGCATAGTATTTATCATCATTATCAGGTCCTGATGAGTCCATCCGGTATTTATTTGAAGTAATAAGTGCCTTTCCAATTGCCTTTAGACATTCAGTAGCAAGGTGTCCCTTTTTATTGAAGTTGTAGCATGTTACTTTTGTCTTGTCAAACTCTATTCCCTTTGAGTATTGATTCTCATTCTTTCTAAACTTTCCTTTTTCATTTCCAGAATACTTCTTGTTGAAACCACCTTTTCTGTAGTTTTCTGAATCTCATTCTCCTGAATCCTTTCAATAACATTGCAGCCATTTAGATTTCTTAAGGATCATCCAACTCTATCTTAGAATCCTCATCAGTATTATTTTCAGGATCAGATGACTCATTAGTGTCTGACATCTCAGTAATATTTCTTCTTATTGAATTTTCATAAATCTTTTCATTGGATTTGTGAGTTTCAGCATTCAGTGTAACAGACTTCATCTTATTTCCCTTCTTATTCTTCCTGTGTTGAATCTCCAAGTCATGAGTTTTCAACATTCCATAGATTTTATCCAATGAGTGTTGATCTAGATCATACTGATGCCCAATAATAGAAGTTTGAGTATGCCATTCCTTAGGAAAAACTGTAAGAAACTTGGTGTTAGAGACTTCTCTATCATACTCATTTCCAGCCAATGACAGATCATTCAGTAATTTAAGAAATTTGCCATAAGTGTTAGTAAGAGATTCATCAGATTTTGCTTTAAACTGTTCAAACTCTTGAATAAGAACAACTCTTCTATTCTTCTTAATAGCTAGACTTCCTTGACATTGTGTCTCAAGTGCATCCCATATTTCCTTTGCAGTCTTGCAGGAAATCACCTTGTTTGACATAACAATGTCTAAACTATTATGTACAATGTTCCTCACCTTAGCATCCTTTAACATAACAGCTTTATCTTCAGCAGACCATCAAGATCTTTTTTTTCTGATATATTGTTCAAGAACAGTAGGAATTAACAGAACAAGCTTCTATGAATAGGGTGGTCCATCATTGATTGTGTTTAGATAGTCCCAATCAATAGATTCAAATAACATTATCATCTTCACCTTTCATGTTGAAAAGTCATCCTTCTTCAGGATTGATATTTTTATGCTTTCATACTTACTTCCTGACATCTTTGATCTTGTTACCTAGTAAAGATATAATTGTTTAATGAGGTTGATACAATTATATCAATAAATTAAATCAGGATGTAAGATCAATAACATTTTATTAATTATGTTATGAAACTGTTACAAAACTCTCTCAAACAATTCTGATGTTCTTGAGAGCTTCTAGGTTACAATGATACTCGTATTAAATCCTATCAACTATGATAACCTATTATGTATTTATATAATACACATCTGCTCCTTGTGTTACAAGATATGTCAAAAAGATATTTATCTTGTTTCTATTCATATCTCAATTAATAGCTACGTTCCTACAAATCAATAACCGACACTAAACTACTCCTCAATTACTGGGACTGTAAAAATCAGTAGATTATGATTTATTCTATAATCCTGATACCCAGTCATATCCAGATGGCTGTCTTCATCTTTATGCCATATCCAGACGCTAGGGAAATCCTGACGGTTGGAAAATCTTGATTCCCAACAGATCCTGATTCTGACTTAGATAATTTTCATCTAACATAGGTCTCGGGTCTTTCCTTTTCTTCATGGTGCAAAGGCTACTAACTCCCTGTTAGTACATCTAAGACTTGGGTCTTAGAACAAGAATCACCTCACTTCACTTCACCTCACTGCAAAGAAAAGAATACTAGCTACAAGCGACAATATATTCAAGGTATATATTATTTTAGCTCACGCCACACTATTAAGCGTTAAAGTATAACCCGTGAAAAATCTCAATGCGGTTTTTTCACACAAGTATATGCAAGACAAGAAAGTAAACATGAATGTAATGCACACGAACACGTATTTAAACACGCAATACAATATATATATTATTCGGCTTGCGCAACGCTATTATGCGTTAAACTAAACACATACGTTCTTACTAATTTAAAAACACAAGTAAGAATAAAAACAAGAATATAATATAAATATTCGGCCAAAAATATTAAAGTGAAGGCTCGAATATAAGGAACTTTGTTTCGTGTGAAATTAGTTCAAATCGATTTCATTTTGTAAAGTCCATGTATATGATTTTGAACTCGAGAATAAATCAAGGACCAACTACTTCAAGACAAGATACTAAACTTTCAATTGATTCAAAATATAAATCGAGTTTAATCCCTCGAGTAATAATCAAGATTTCTTGCTTTTAAACCGAGAATCAAAAGATCGTTTAAATGGACTTTAAAAATATAAAATCACAACCTCAAATCAAAGTACTTTAATAAAGTTTGGATAATCTTTTAAAGATTTTAATATTCAACTTACAAGATGTCAAAAATATACTACATGAATAATCTTCAAGAACAAGTGTATTTAAGCGACAAAATGCAAGTAAATGCGACTAAAAGTGTGTAACGATAAATCAAAACAAGAAGCACAATATACATACTATATATTCGAGTAAAAATATATAAATATATATATATATATATATACTGATTGTGTATATATATATAAAAACCGATCGTTGAGATCTAGGAAGAAATCAAGTGGAAAAGCTAGTAACAAAGGCAAAAACACACAAAAAGGGCCGCCGAAAAATGGCCGGAAAATTTGCCGGAGTAAGGGCTTAAAAAACTGAATTTTGGGGGTATTAGAGAACAGTTAAACACTACTGGATTTGGGTCTTGGGGTAGCAAAAATAAATATGACCAAGTGTGTGTAAGATGAGCAAGAAAGGACTAGTAAAACAAGCTTAAAATCATATAAAAATTTGGATTTATAAAGGCTTGTATACTAAATCTTTGGGAGGTTCTTATTTTCTATGTTTGAAGGTTAGATAGAGAGAGTGAGAAACTCCAGCAATTTCTTGGCTCATTTGGCTTAGAAAAATGGTTGGGGGGGGGTGGGAGTCTTTTTATAGGTCAAAAATAAGGCATTTAGCTTTATTTTAAGCAAGTTTAGCACATGTGCTCAATATGGACGATGGGTGGAAGCTTCCTACACTCTACCAGCTGTATAAAAATCCAAATATTCCTATAAAAAAGTGCCAACATGTTTTTATTATTTTATCAAATAATAAAAATACTAAAAACCCGATAAAAATGCTTAGCGGCGAATAAAAATGAGATTTATAAAAAAATCGTAAAATATCTCAAAAATTCTGATTCACTCAATGGTGAATTTGGAGACAGTGGTGGAGATGATGAAGAGGAGGAGCCCATGGATTTAGGGGGAGAAGCTGGTTCAAGCAGGAATGCAAACACTCCATCATGGATGTTTAGCAAAGAATGCAGTGAACATCATTTCAAGTCAACCCTGATCTCTCTCATCAAACAGACCAATTCAGCTCTTCAAGCCTCCACAAATTCCAACACCAAAAGTCTGCTACAAGCTCATCTCAACTCCCTTTAATTGCATCAAATATCAAATATCAAACAGACTCAGGATGTAGATGTACTCAAAACCTCCATAGATGATATCAAGAGGGATGTATCTGACATACTAGAGTTTAAGCTTCCTGAAGCTACAATGAGAGATCTTCATCAAAGAGTCAGGAGGGAGTCTGAAACAAACTCCAAAATTGATGCTGTTAGCAGAAAAGTGACTAACCTAAAGAGTGAGCTCACTAAAATCAGACTCAATCAAGCTCATCAAACTATGCTTCTTCAGCGGCTGGTGGCTGCACATACCAAACCTAAAAATTCTCAACTTGATGCTAACAAAAAGGGGGAGAAAGGCTCAATTACCTTAGTTAGTCATGGTGCTGCAAGTGAGGGGGATGTAGTGCTAAAGATCAATGTCAGCAAGGTAATTATTCCAGAAATCACCTTTACTAAGCCACTAGTGATGGACAGTATAGACTTGATCAATCTCAAGGCAGCTGAACTGAATGAAAAGTGGGAAGTATTTGACAAAAATATTGAGCAGGCATTTGGTCAAATACAGAAACCAGACAAGATCTTTCATCACTTCTCTCAAGTCAATCAAATCTCAGTTAATGAAATGAGTCTGGGTAATATGGAAAAAGGCCAACCTTCATTTATAAAATCTCTAAAAGCCAACTTGGTTTTGAAGCCCAAAAAAAATTATCCAAAGTCATCTGACAAGAACCCCTTGGATCTTATGTTTGAGACTCCAAGTCTAGATGAAAAGAAGCTATTGGCAAGGTCCATTACATTCTTCAAGGATCCAACTGACTCTGTACTAAAGAGAAGAATTGCTAAAATCTACAGGAATGGGAAATAAATCTGTGTGATGGCTGGACACCCTCAGTTTGCAGAAGCTAAAAGGGAAGAAAAGGAGAGAATTAAACAAGAAAAGAAGCAAGCTACTTTAGATGCTAAGAAGCTCAAACTAGAGAAAAAGTAAGCTGCTATAGTAGCCAAGCTCCAAGCTATGAATACTGCAATCGAGATTTTTGAGAAGCAAGCTGTGATAGTTGAAGCTCAGGATCAGAAAATACACAAGGAACCTCAACAGACAAAGAAGCCTACATACAAAGTCGAGGCCAAAAGAAGATTGGACTTCAGTGATGATGAGATGGAAGATTACATTCCCAACTAGTCTACATCTACAACTCAAACATCCAAGCCCTCAATGGTGCAGGATGAATTTAAGGTAGATCCTACAAGGAATTTTCATGATGAGCCAATAGTTCCCAAAGATGAGCTAGTAGACTGGAATAGCTTGCCTCTTCCTGAGATAAATTTACCAATCTTCAACAAGTTAAAGAAGACAAAGATAAGAGCAATCAAGAAAGTCAAGTTTGTGAGACTCAAAACCAAAACCTTAACCAAAACTCAACCAACTGTCAACAAGGGAGATCTTCTATATATCTGTGACATCAAGGAATTCTCAGATATAAATCTCTAAATGGATGAACTAGAAGAAGTAAGAGAAATTGATGCTCACAGAAATCTCCCTGAAAGACTGGTGTTCAAAGACAAGGGTAGGAAAGAGATTATATGGCCCCTTCACAGGATTCTTCAAGAAAGCTGTTCAGTTTTGATAAAGATCTTCTCATCTTTCAAGAAAAAATTTGGATTCAATGTGACTGCCAAAAAAATGGTTCTAAAGAAGATAGAAGAACTAAGGAGCAGAAAAGCCTCCGATGCACTCCCAAGGACTCTATCAATTCCCTTCACAGGAAATGAAGCGCACTTGAGGCCTTACTGGCTGATGGAATTCATGGATGAAAAAGGTGTTAAGAGATTCTTCAGATTGGATGACAAATTGAGAATCTCAAGCAATGACACTCTATTAGAAATGGAAGAAAAGCTGGATTTATCAAATGCTGAAGAATTTGAATTTCATAGACAACTCCAAAATCAAATAGAAGAAAACAACAGGAAGCTTGGGATGAAATCAAGACAATCAAGGAGATAGTTCACATCTGCTCAGACTAGAGGAGCACCTTGAAAATGATTGTGAGAACTCTTTGTACACTTTACTTTGTTCAATTTTCAAATAAACTGTAGCACTTACTAGTTTTATCTACCATTATTCAATCTGTACATTTAGGGTATTTTGTTATCATCAAGTTTCTCTTAATTTATGGCTACAATTCCAGTAGACATAAATTGGGGGAGATTGTTAGGAATATGTTCTGAACTTGATGATAAGTTGAACAAAACACCTTAGTAGATTCAACTTAGTATTTTTGTAGCTCTCGACAGATGTTCTACAATAGTCCCGACGGATGTTCTACAATAGTCCCAACGGATGAAGTTTATAGTCCCGACGGATGACCACTGAATATCCATCGAGAGTGTAGATTATGTAATAATAAGTCTTGTAGCACATTTCTACAAACAATAATGTATTAGTTGAGTAGATGCTGTAGGAGTCTTTAAGTCATATTGACTACTAGATTGATATGCAGAATAGGTTGGCCAATTGTAAATATAAGATGTCTTGTAATTCTGTATAAGTGCAATAGAGTCAAGTGGCAGAAAGGCTCCCGATGGATGATCTACAAAGGCTCCCGACATATAATCAACAAGGAATCCGACGGATGACCAACATAGTCCCGACGGATGATCATATTAAAAAAGAGCAGTTGACAGTGACAACACAGTCACATGCGTCGGGTGTTTGCAAATGGAATATGGCAGGCTAATTGCAGGATTTAGAGAACAAAGAAGCATTACCATTTCCATGCAATTATAAAGATATTCAAAGATGCTGGATAGTGTAATGAAGTAGCATGAAAAATAGACTAGAAACATTTTTTGTTTTACTTGTTTGTCTTTTTATCATGTAACTTGGTAGTATATAAACCAAGTGTAGCAAGTAGAACAAAAAAACTAAGAGAAGAAGCATTATTTTCAAAGAGAAAGAAAAAGCTATATCTGTTAAGCATCTCTTTGTAATTCTGCAAATTCACTTGTAAGCAGCTGTGTGCTATTCAAGCATCACAGAGTTCTCATCTTAATATTTATCTCTGGTGGATTAGTTCAAATCCACCATAAAGTTTTAAAGCCTTGTGTTTTATTTTTTTGTGATTTGATTTCTATTATTCTTTCATTCCGCATTACTGTAAGTCAAACACTGTTATATATTATTAAGTAAAAACAGTTTTAAAATCAGAAAAAGAAACTATAATTACATTCAACCCCCTTCTGTAATTCTTGTTGCATTGTTTGGGAATAACAAACATGCACATAATGATTAACATGAAATCTAGCATGATTATTATGACTTGATCTAGCATTCAAAAGATTGGTATCTCTAGATATGGTATTGACATTAAATTTGTGAGTATGATCTTAACCATTTGAATATCTAGCATTATAACCTTGCTTAGGATTGTTTAAAGATCTAGTAGTGTTAGTACTAGTACTAGCTTGATTTTTCACATTCCTTTGATGAAAGCTAATTGGTTTTTGAGGATAATGAAATTTAGGTTGCTTCTTGTCACTCTTGACCATTTTTCTTTCTTTTGAGCACCTGTTGTTTCATTATTTTTCTTCGTAAATTCACTTTTAGGAATCCACTTATACTTCCCCTTACTTTCACCTTCTTTTGTTTTGCAATATAAATTTATATGTCCATCTTTATTTGAATACAAAGATTTAGTCATAGGTGATTTTGGAGTTGTATCCTTCGAGATTATAAGGGTTCGATTCTCTCTTTTAGGCGGAGAGTTCAAATTATATCCTAAACCTTCTTGTTTAAATAATTCCTTCAAGTTAAACACCATATACTCTAATATAGCATTATTCTTAGTGAATTGCTTAATAGTTCTCTCAAGATTCTCCTTTTCTCTTAATAATATTTTAATCCTATTATTTAAGAGAGTTTCTTCACGAGTTAGTTGATTTTTGAGCTCATTATTTTCGGTTTGAAGCTTATGACTTTCCAAAGCAACGATTTTAAGTTATGTGATAATTTGTTCTCGTTCAATTAATGTGTGTTTGAAATTTCAAGTTAATTTCGTAATCTTTTTGAGATATGATTACTTGGTAGTCAACTTTTTTTATTTAAAGGCTTCTCAAAGCTCTTCCCCAATATCTCCCGTTAAAGATTGTTCAAGTTCTTTTATCCGTCCACTTTGAATTTCATTATCTCAAATCAATGATTCGTTTGGAATTTTTAAATTCAAAATCTCAATATAAAGATCATTAGTGTTTTTGGATAGTTGAATATTTTCGTTCTTCATCTCTTCCTCTTGAATAATCAAGGAGATATTTTCAATTTCAAGTTTCTTGATAATATTATCCTTATTATATTTTTATATTTCACGAGCTCATTTTGAGATGAGAGAAAATTATAATACTCCACGTTATTGATATGAGTATCTGTCAAATGAGTGATCTCTTTTTGTAGCTCATTACCTATATCTCGCATTTTGTTCCTTTCAAAATTAATTGAGATATATTAGGTCTCACACACTGTAGAAGGGGGTTGAATACAGTGTTTATCACAATCAAATCGAATATAAGAACACAAGTAACAGAAAACAGATTTTATTCAACACAATAAACTCTGTTACAATATGGAACTGTCCTCTCTCAGTGATGAACAAATTATCACGAGAGCTGCTAGGGTTACAATGAATAATAACTTCGATTATGATAACACATATAGTGTAACCCCTATGTCTGTGTTTATATACTACACAGTTATAAGAAAAATTCTAATTGATATGGAATATAATTCCGCTTTATAAAATATATCAACTGGTTATCTTTTCTTCCAAGTATTCTACTCTTCATAGAATTCCTTCTTCATGCATATCTCTTCTTGCGTTTGTCTTGATCTTCTTTCCTTTCAATCAACCGCCTTCCTTATCTGAACGCCTCCTTAAGTCCTGATATTATCTCCTGATAAATATCTCCTGATAACTTAAGTTCTGACAACTTAAGTTCTGATATCTTAAGTCCTGACTCCAGTATAAGTACTGATTTCCAGTTAAGTACTGATTTGTCCTGTTAAGTAAGATCTGAAAACTAAACACAAATCATATTAGACATGACATTATCAAATATATCTAACAATCTCCCACAACTTGTAAATTAGCATAATATACAAGTTTAACAGATATTTGATGATGTCAAAAATATTAAGTACAAATGCATGAAAATTTGACTAGATAACTACAACTTACAGTCCTTGTAGCTTTACCATCCTCAAGGTCTGATAACAACTTCAGTCTGTATACATATTAGAATTTAAGCAGTTGTAGATCTTTGACCTGGCTTCAATTACTGATCTCTTTGATATTAGGAGTTGTTCTGAGATAGTTCTTCAACAAACATCTCTCAGCATATTCAAGTTCATTGACCATCCTCCTTTTAGCATTCTTCAATTCAACTGTATCTTCACCAATTTGAAAGATAGCAGCCCTGAGATCATTTATTCTAGCTTTTCTTATATCCTGATCTAGTCTGATCAAATATGCCTTGTTAGACTCAAGATTGAATTCCACAGCCTTATAACCCAGAAAAGTAGTTATAATCTTAGCAGAGTTAGGCTTCATCTTGACAATATCACCTTTGTGATCTCTGTACTTGGGACAGTATGTGCTGTTAGACTTTACAGAGTAAAGCTTATCCTGTCTTTGAATTTGAGTCTTCAAATAATTTGCAGCACTATCTGTTAATCTGTTCTTCACTTGAAGTAAGAATATAACATGTTCCAGTTCCTCAAAATACTTCAGTGGTATAACATTCTGCCTAATATAGTATACCCTTCCATCTGTCATAAAATATAACAAGATGTGTTCTTTCAAAAATGTATGGTAAACCATTTGTACAGATTCAAGTTGATTCAATCTTTCAGGAGTTGCTCCAACACCTGGTTCACTTAAAGAAGTTGGATCATTGGTTGTGTTCTGTATTCTTCTTTCATCAACACTACCCAATCCAGATTTATCTCTTGCTTCTTCATCTGTAACAACTCTTGCTTCAAAACCACTTATTGCAGTCTTCAAAGATTGAGTCTGTTTAGCTTTGGTGAATCCTGGAAGGAGTAACTTTGAAGGTTTAACATGAGCAATGTCAGAGGTTTCCTTTTCCTTATCTTCTGATATCAAGCCAACTTGAGCTATGTCAGAGGTTGCTTGCTTCACTATCATATCAGAACTTACTACATCTTGACTCTGAACAACATGAGCAATGTCAGAGGTTGTTTGAGAAATCATCCTTTTCATCAAAGTAAGACTAGCATCTTCATCAGATATTTCTTCATCCATGGCTGGCACATAAACCTTTACAGGTTCATCAACTTTTTCTTTGCCCTTGGACCTTGGATCTATTTCCAATTGTGATTTAACTTTAGTTGCCTCAGGATTTGTCCTTTCTTTTATCACAATGCCCTTAGGCTTAGGAAGTTTCTTTTCAACAATATAAGCTTTAGATTTGGAGTTGACTTTTTCTGCTTTAAGTCTAGGTTCTTCTTCCTTAAGGCTCTCAAAGTCCATTCCTGGATTTTCTCTAAGAAATAACTGTTTTGAAATTTCTTCATCAAGTTCCAGATGTTCATCAGAACTTATCCTTTTACCAGTATCAGAATTTAATCTTCTCTCAGCATCAGAACTTGTTCTTTGACTTGTAGTTTTAGCTTTGCTTGATGAAAAACCTTTTCCTTGACCATGACCTCCACCCATTCCAGAGTTTCCCTGGTCAACTTTTCCATCATCCTTTCCCTTCAGTGTCTGCATAGATTTGTATTTGGACTTAATTACTTTCTCCCCCTTTTTGGCATCGGTAGGTAAAAGAAGAGAGACAAGCAATTCCACTGAGGATTGGATCTCATTGAGTTGAGTTTGATGAGAAGCTTGATTCTTCAGAATTTCATCAATCTGAGCCTGTTGCTTCTCCTGGGTTTTCTCAATGTACTCAATTTTGTCAAAGGTAGGTTTGGAAAACCTTTTCTTGTCCAGCTTGAGAACCAAATCTTGCTGATTTATTGATTCTTGAATTTTGTCCACCTTGGCCTGAGTTACAGATTGTTGACCTTGAAGGTGCCTTGTACTTGGTGTAGTAACTCTTAGTTGTGCCTTGAAATCATCATTGACTAGCATCTCATCAGCTTTGGCCAAGTGCTCAGCAAGTATGTTTGAAGTAGGAACAAAATCAACTTTGTTCCATTCCTTAGTCCACTTCTTTCCTCTAGGATTTTCACTCCAAGGTACTGGTGCATCCTCTCTAACAAACTTCTTAATTAAATCAGCTTTGTTTGGAGCTTGTTGAGGTGCATGTCCTGAGGGACCAGCTGCATCAGCATCTACATTTGCAGCAACTTCACCAGTAAGTTCAACATTAGAAGCATCAGAACTTACAGAATCAGCATCATCAGCATCCTCTGATAAAAGAATAGTATGAGAGGCTATTGAGGCTTCAACATCATCCTCTAAGTGCTGATCTGCAACTAAGTTCTGATCAACAGCCAAGCTTTGATGCCCACCTAAAATCTGATTTTCATCATCCAGATTCAGAATTGGTGTGGTAGGAATATCTTCATTAAAATCAGAATCTAGAATTGGTGTTGTTGGTGGAGTGAGTTGAGTTGGTGGAGCTTCCAAGTACAGAACCTTAGGCACAATCAAGTTATAAATATCAATTATAGGTGACACAGGAGGTGTAGGCACTTTGTCTTGAGCAGTTTCTGGTTGTACAGAAGGAAGTGATTCAATAACAATTGGTTCTATTGGGATCAGAGATTCCTGATCCCCTTCCTTAGCTGCTTCCTCATCTTCTAAATCTAACTCAACTATGTCCCTGTGAGCTCTTTGCTTTTTCATTTTCTTCAAGGGTGGAGACACTGTATGAGCTTTATCATTAGGATTTATCTTTCTAAACCTTTTGAGAGGCCTAGAACTCCCAGTCACAGTGTCTTTCTGAGAAGAGACCTTCTCAGCTTCTACTACAACAGGTTCTAATATGGGAACCTGTTCCTCATTGTCTGACTCATCTCTCAGAACAATTTTCCTTCTCTTCTGTTGAGTCTGAGGTACTATCTTAGTCCTCTTGGGTTTGGAAGATGAAGGCTTCACAGGATGTGCTGAAGGTTGAGGTTGAGATGACTGTGATGGTTTGAAATATGTCCTGATTGAGGGTTGAGTAGGTTGAGGTTGAGAAGTTGGAGGTGTTTGTGTAGATGTGGTATGTTCTGATGGCTGTGATGTGGGTTGAACATCAGGGTAAACATATGTGTAGGTTTAAGGATCAGTATTTACCAGTATCTATTTCACTAACTGAGGTATTTGTAAGGGTCTAACCACTTGTTTCTTATTGTCAGCATTTAACAAATCATTAAAAGCTTTTTTTGCAAGCTTAAAGGGTGGAATTAAATCAGTGGTGGGTTGGGGTTTATCAGCACAACAAAAAGTATATATAAGCTGACAGAATCTAGCAAAGTATACTACATTCCTATCCTCTGTCATCCTATCCCCTATGAAACCTAGCACATCACTTGCAAAATCAAAG
Organism: Apium graveolens; assembly: GCF_009905375.1. Classification (NCBI taxonomy): domain Eukaryota; kingdom Viridiplantae; phylum Streptophyta; class Magnoliopsida; order Apiales; family Apiaceae; genus Apium; species Apium graveolens. The sequence goes on along the minus strand of NC_133655.1, from coordinate 99,302,378 downwards.
TGAGTTTGATGAATGAGAGCATACCCGATTTGCTGACTCATGATTGGAATAGCATCAAAGTTGGAGCATTTATTGGCGAATGCCTTAGTGATACAATAAAAAAAACTCCATTCTTTCTTGATATTTGCTCTTTTCAGTTGTCCAAGCTTTCCCATACTTTTCTTATAGCCCAAACTGGCCATAAGCTGCTGTAGAACAGGGTCCTCCACTGTGGAGAGCTTTGCGAACTGCCCCAGGAGTGACTACATGTTCAATATCATTTACTTCAAATACGATGCTTGGAGTACCAGTAGCACCACCATCATCAAAAAATCCAGTCCGCCAAAACGTCAGTAATTGTTGGCTTGAAATGGTTTGAGGTTGGGTCAAAGCATACCCAATCTCACTATTTGCTAAGAAATCTTGCATAAAGTGCAAATCTGATGGAGCTTCATCCTTGTTCAAGATTGCAACATAGTTATTTGGTATAAACTTGGCTCCATCAATAATTAAATCCTTGGGCGCCATCAGAAATAAGTGAGAATCTTGTTTGCCTGAAAGGTGTTTGATAAAATGTCTGTATAGTGAACCGCCAGAAAATGTGAGAGAATAAGAAAAGAGAAAGAGTGAAATAGAATAAAAATATGAATAAAGATTTGAAAATCTTTTATCTCTTTTACTTAGACAACCCACGTTACAGCAGTTAATGAAGAGTGGAACAGACCTTTACACCTGTCTAACATGCAGCAGTTAAGGCAAAAGTTAATGGGCACAGTAAATAAGCAATTATTACATTGCACGTTCAGTTTTTAAAAAAACTGTTCCCACTAAACAAATGATTATTACTGCTTTATCTCACATAAACCAATATTCTGAAAAAAAATGTAACTGTTGAGGTAATGACCAAAAATAAACCAAGTAAATAAATACTACCACGTCAGCATCAGAACTTGATTA